>NC_073409.1:1847500-2147500 GCF_028641065.1 Leucoraja erinaceus | reverse complement strand
CGGACTCGGTTGTCCAAAGGGCCTGTTTCCGCGCTGTATCTCTAACCTAAACTGAAGGTTATCTCTGTTCCTCGGTCTAGAGATGTGGCTAGACCAAGTGACATCCTTCATTGTTTTCGGTGGGAATTTTGGTCTTTTCAGTGAATTGGATGACAGGAGCATTGAATGATCTCCAGGTGGGTATAAAGCCCCATGACACTGTGTGGTTCAAGAACGTGGAGGCCAAGGGCCAACGCCACAGAACGTTCAACAGCAACTGGAACACACTTCCCAATCCAATGGCCAATGGCAACTTTACCTGTCGGAAGCCGTAGGAGTGTCTGCATGCCAAGGATAGACCTAGTCAGCCACAGCAGGAGATGTAACCACGGATGAAACAGTCCCCCATCCAAGCAGGACAATACCAAAGCTGCACCATCATCTCTCCCAGATGGGCAGATGCCAGCTTCAGTTCCAGTTCAGTTTACTGTCACGTGTACCGAGGTATAGTGAAAAGCTTTTGTTGCGCCATCCAGTCAGTGGATAGACACAAACATGATTGCAATCGAGCCATTTTCAGTGCACAGATACATGATAAGGGAATAACCTTTAGTGCAAGGTAAAGCCAGTAATGTCCGATCAAAGGTAGAGCTAGGGTCACAACTATGCATACTAACTGAAGAGCCGCCTTCCTTGCTGTGATGTTGCATGATTTAATTAAAACGTGCAATAATTTCCAAAGCAAACAGTTCTATAAACAGTGACTGTCACTGACTATTGCAATATTCAATGAATTAACCCTCTTGAAATGGCCTTTTATGTTCAGAATCAATTTGCTCAATCTCATGAAAAGCAGCTGTGCACATTTCATAACTCAGTGTGAAAATTTACAACCAAATAAACTAGCTGGGCTGATATTCTAAATAAAAGTAAGTACGTTTGCAGCTGGTAAATTCTCCGCACAAATGACACCTGATTTTTGCAGTGTTTAATCATTGATTATTCGGGTACAGGTATTGCTTGGAAGGATCCGTTATGTTAGCATTGGGCCTGGCTCATAGAGTCCATAAGGTCATTCAGCACAGAAACAGCTTCTTCATCCCACCATGTCCATGCTGACCATGAACACCTATCTAAGGTAGACAAAAATGCTGGAGAAACTCAGCAGGTGAGGCAGCATCTATGGAGCGAAGGAATCTATGGACCCGAAACGTCACCTATTCCTTTGCTCCATAGATGCTGCCTCACCCGCTGAGTTTCTCCAGCATTTTTGTCTATCTTCGATTTTTTCAGCATCTGCAGTTCTTTCTTAAACATGAACACCTATCTATACTACTCCCACTCGCCACAAGTCCATTGCTAGCTATCTCTTGGCGTTTTGAATATTAAACTTATACATCATTTCAAGGTGAAGGGGAGACGATTTAATAGGAACCTGAGGGGTAACTTTTTCACACAAAGGGTGGTGGGTGTATGGAACAGGCTGCCTCAGGAGAGGGATATATATAGATATCTATGTATCTCCCTCTCCCCTGACATCAGTCTGAAGAAGGGTCTTGACCCGAAACGTCACCCATTCCTTCTTTGCAGAGATGCTGCCTGTCCGGCTGAGTTACTCCAGCATTTTGTGACTATCTTCAGTTTAAACCAGCATCTGCAGTTCCTTCCTACATAATTGAGACAGGGACTATCCCAACATTTAAGAAACAATTAGACAGGTTCATGGATAGAACACGTTTGGAGGAATATGGGCCAAATGCTGGCGGGTGGGACAAGTGTTGCTGGGATATGTTGGCCGGTGTGGGCAAGTTGGGCCGAAGGGCCTGTTTCCACACTATATCTCTCTATGTCTCTATAAAGAATCTAGAGAAAATATTGCAGACTTGTGGACCCCACTTTACCTTGAAGTTGTATTGTTTAGCACAGTTAGACATGATGCAACTTTAAAGAATTTAAAAGCTTATATAGCAGTCATATTTGAAATGAGTCATGACGGAGTAATTCAGACAACATAGTTGTTCATTTATCATCTAATTTAAAGTTGTAGCCAACAGAAGAATCTGCTGATAAAATACTTTAATGAGGGTGTGACCTCGTTAGACCAGATTGATTATGATACCTGTTAACAAAAATAAACTCTGAAGTGAGGATTGATGAGATAAAACTGAAGATGCTGCAGGCATCTGTGGAGAGAGGAGATGATCAAAACTGGAAAATGGGGAAACCAACATGCTTTAAGTTGTAGAGATGGGGACCAGTACTGACCAGTGTTCACCCCGTACACTAGCACTAGCCGAAACACCAGAGGCAATTTACAACTTTTCCCCGGATCATTCACAATTGTTTTTACTGAAGCCAATTAACCTACAAACCTGTACGTCTCTGGCGCTGTAGGGTAGCAACTGTACCACTGCTACACTGTGCCGCCCCTTAGAGTAGAGAGAATAGATGAAATGTCAATTATATAGAACAATACAGCACAGGAACGGGCCCTTCGCCCTCAATGTTTGCACCAAACATGATGCCAGGTTTAACTGCTCTCATCTGCCCGCACTTGATCCATATCCCTCTATCCCCTGCACTTCCATGTGCCTGTCTAAAAGCCTCTTAAATGGCACCATCGTATCAGCCTTCAACACCACCCCTGGCTGTGCGTTTCAGGCAGACACCACACTCTGTGATTCTACATTTATTGAAGTTCGAGGTTGTTCACGACACACAATTGTTTGTTGTGTTATCTAGTTAGTACATGAATGGGGGCTGTCAGAGAAAATGGAACTAAAAACAGTAACATGAGATGCAGAACACAGTTATTCACATTGATTGAAGGTAGTTGCTGAGGAAGTTGGGGACAGCACAATGGCGCAGCGGTAGAGTTCCTGCCACACAGCGCCAGAGACCCAGGTTCGATCCTGACTACGGGTGCTGTCTGTACGGAGTTTGCACGTCCTCCCTGTGACCACGCGGGATTTCTCCAGGTTCTCCGGTTTCCTCCCACATCTCAAATCCCAAAGACGGATTTGTCGGTTAATTGGCTTTGGTAAAACTTGTAACTTGTGAAGGGGCTAGTGGACTCAAGGGATATAGGGAGAAGGCAGGCACGGGTTATTGATTGCGGACGATCAGCCATGATCACAATGAATGGCGGTGCTGGCTCGAAGGGCCGAATAGCCTCATCCTGCACCTATCTTCTATGTTTCTATGTCACTAGTGTGTAGGATGGTGTTAGTGTGCGGGGATCGCTGGTCAACACGGACTTGTTGGCTGAAGGGTCTGTTTCCACATTGTATCTCTAAACTAAACAAAACTAATTGTTCAGTCTGGGTTTGTAAATAATCATTGCAAATTTGTTCTGTTCATGGGCTGGATGTGTGCCATCACACACACACACACTTACAGATTTATTTCAGCACTCCTTGGGAGTTTTCATATAACACTCGTGTACTCCTAGACAATTCAATAGTTTCACAGCCACCTCTGAGCAACTCTCAAAGGTAGACACAAAGTGCTAGAGTAATTCAGACGGAGAAAAAGAATAGATAATGTTTCAGGTCAGGACCATTCTTCAGTCTTATTATTTCAGGTGAGTTTGAGGGTAGGGTGGAAGTTAGTGGTGGAGTTAATAAAGCCGAATGCAGGAGGTAGCCCCGATGCAATCATCAATGTAGCGGAGAAAGAGTTGGGAGATAGGGCGAGAGTACACCTGGAATAGGAACTGTTCCACGTACCTGACAAAAAGGCTAGTATAACTGGGGCCCATGTGAGCTCCCATGACTACACCTTTAATTTGGAGTAACCGGCATTTCAATTATTTTAGTTTAGTTTAGAGATACAGCGTGGAAACAGGCCCTTCAGCCCACCAAGTCCACAATGACCAGCGATTGCTGCACATTAACAGTATCCAACACACACTAGGGCCAATTTTTACATGTATACCAAGCCGATTAACCTACAAGCGTGTACGTCTTTGGAGTGTGGGAGGAAATTGAAGATCTTGGAGAAAACCCACGCGGTCAGGGGGAGAACGTACAAACTCTGTACAGGCAGCACCCGTAGTCGGGATCGAACACGTGACTCTGGTGCTGCAAGGCAGCAACTCTGCCGCTGCGACACCGTGAAGCCTGCCGTTTCCTTCCCGAGTCCTTTCAAACATTGTAGTTAGCAGAGAGTGATGATCAGATGATCAGTGGTTGGGTGGAGATACAGACTGTGCTCCACAGCAATTAGTTTTAAGCAGCTAAACATACAGCTGTTCGTTTTAGTGCCAGCAGGTAAGCTTAAACCTTGTAAACATGGAATAGCCCCAAAACCATTGGCTTAAAACCAGATTAACAGGCAGGCACATCTAATTAGAGCAGCACCTAACTGGCATCTGTTTGCAATCTTTCACCATAATAACCCCAATGGGATTAGACAAATATTACAAAGTGACACTAGAATAGACGGTAGCATCGACTGTGGAGATAGTTATCAAGAATTACTAAAGGTACAGACCACTGCCTTGATCAACTCAGCAAGTGGGCTGAGGAGTGGCAGATGGAGTTTAATTCAGATACGTGTAAGGCGTTGCACTTTGAGAAATCGAACCAGTTTTGGACCTCCACGGTGAATGGTAGGGTACTGGGGAGTATTGTAGAGCAGAGGGACCTAGGAGCGCAGGTACTGAGATGGCCTAAGGCAGGGGCAGGGACCACCCACATCAGTACTCAGATCCACAGATAGCAAATCAGTGAACAACAAGAATTGAATGTGGAAACAAGGAACCAGTGATCCACATACACTATCCTATACACTATCAACAATTTACAATCTTTACCAAAGCCAATTAACCTACAAACCTGTACATCTTTGGAGTGTGGGAGGAAACCGGAGCACACGGAGAAAACCCACGCAGGTCACGGGGAGAACGTACAAACTCCATACAGACAGCACCCGTAGTCAGGATCGAGCCTGGGTCTCTGGAGCTGCGAGGCAGCAACTCTACCGCTGTGCCAGATGTGCCAGCAAAGATGTACATCTAATGCTGTGACATTCACTGCAGTCTGGTTTACGTAGTCAGTTCAATCTACAAGAAACCTTGTCCTTTGATTTGACTTGCTCATTGTTTGACATCCGTGCCACCCATCTTTCATAAGAAAGGATTAGATGTGTTCATGAAGAGACAAAACTATGACGTGAATAGGTCACATCCAACCTCACAGCTCTGCAGATAAAGGTGAGTCATGAGATATTGCCGGATGTATCAGCGATGACTCAGTGACAAGCATAGTTAGTCAGGAGTCTATAGGTTCAAGTTTCAAACACGTTCACAAGTTATAGGAGTAGAATTAAGCCATTCGGCCCATCGACTCTACTCTGCTGTTCATCATGGCGGATCTCGGCCACCTAATCCCATTTTCCTGCCTTCTCCCCATAACCTTTGGCACCCGTTCTAATCCAGAACTTGTCCATCTCTACCTTTAAAATATCCACTGATTTGGCCTCTACAGCCCTCTAGATCTCGGCTGGGCATTGTGTAGGATGCTGGGTTTTTTTTGGACAACCGATACATTCTGCCCCCATTTGAAGAATAGAAGAGGAATCGACAAATAGCAAAACGCCACAGATGCTGAAAATCTGAAAAGTAATCTTTTTTAATCATTCAGAGCCAGTGGGTTTTGTAGGCTGAGCCAGCATTTAGTCTGGCATTTAATTGTTTATGAAGAAGGGTCTCGACCCGAAACGTCACTCATTCCTTCTCTCCAGAGAGGCTGCCTGTCCCGCCGAGTTACTCCAGCTTTTTGTGTCTATCTACAGTTTCTTATTCAACAGTGATATGGTGCCAAGAAAAGATGGTGTGTTACTTGGAACACAACTCCAGGTGGAGGTGTTGAGATCCTGAGGCCTATTGCGTCTGTGTTTTCCATTGACCACCCATTTACACTGATACTACCTTAATCCCATTATTCTCCCTGCATTCCTGTCAAATCTCCACCTCCCATCCCCCAGTCATTTACACGGGGTGACGTCTGTATGGTGGTGAGTAGTCGCCCAAAGTTGTACCATTTTCTGGCCGCCACTGGATTTTCAAGATGCTGTAAATTTTCGGCCACCTGCTGCGACTATACACAGGGTCATTTACTGACGGGTGCTGGCAGTCGCCGAAAAAATCGCGTAAGTGGGACAGGCCCTTAAGGATGATCCACAATGGCCAATCAAGCTACCAACCCACATGCCTTTTGGATGTGGAAGCAAACTGGATTGCCGAGTAGTCACAGTGAGAACATGCAAACTCCACACACACAGCACCAGCACCAGAACCTGGATCTCTGGCACAGCGAGGCAGCAGCCCTACTGATGGTTTGATAGTTTAGTTTATTATCACATTTACTGAGGTACAGTGAAAAGCCATTGGTAGCAAGAAATTGGTAAAAGTATCGGATATTGTTCTTAGTTTTTAATTTAATTAATTATTATAGAAACATAGAAACATAGCCAATAGGTGCAGGAGGAGGCCATTTGGCCCTTCGAGCCAGCCCCGCCATTCATTGTGATCATGGCTGATCGTCCCCAACCAATAACTCGTGCCTGCCTTCTCCCCATATCCCTTGATTCCACTAGCCCCTAGAGCTCTATCTAACTCTCTCTTAAATTAATCCAGTGATTTGGCCTCAACTGCCCTCTGTGGCAGGGAATTGCATAAATTCACAACTCTCTGCGTGAAAAAGTTTTATCTCACCTCAGCCTTAAATGGCCTCTCCTTTATTCTAAGAATATTGTCACATGTACCGACATACTGAAAAGCTAGTATGCTGTGCGCTATCCAGCTATCATATATTGCTGCACCTTTCACAAGCACACAAATGCATCAACACAACAAATAAATATAAAATGTACATTAACACAATAAATTATCAATAGTTTAGTTTATTAGCATGCTTACTGAGGTACGGTGAAAAGCTTGTTTGCTGCATGCTACCCAGTCAGCGAAAAGGCTATACATAATACAATAAAGCTGTTCCCAGTGTACAGATATGGGACAAAGGGAATAAAGTCCAGTAAAGTCCGATTGAAGATAGTCAGAGGATCTCCAATGAGGTAGATAAGAGGTCAAGACCACTCTGAGGAACGCTAGTCTGATCTTCATTGGTATCAACTCAATGGTTGCTCTCATCCCAGCCCAGTAAGTTGTTTTGCAGTTTGTGGGCACTCCTAGTTCATTTAATAAGGCCTTCAGCCAAGTTAAAAATAAACTGAATACATTTTGTGGTTGTAAATTCTTTGGTTAAGATATGTTACATCTCACATTCCACTTGATGTTGTTACCGGTGCTGAATATCGATGGGTTTGGACTTCCAGCAGCCACTGTATTTACTCCACTTAAACATCGATAAGCCCAAAGACAAATGTCTCCCCCTTAGAAATGCATATGTTCCAGGAGCAGAATTAGGCCATTCGGCGCATCAAGTCTACTCCGCCATTCAATCATGGCTGATCTATCTTTCCCTCTCAACCCCATTCTCCTGCCTTCTTCCCGTAACCCCCGACACTCTTATTAATCAAGAATCTGTCAATCTCCACCTTAAAAATACCCAATGACCTGACCTCCCCGGCATCTGTGGCAATAAATTCTACAGATTCACTACCTCTGACTAAAGAAATTCCTACTCATCTCCTTTCTAATAGTGCATTCATTAATATTATTCCATACCTTTTATTTCTGTTTAAGAACGAACTGAAGATGCTGGAAAATCGAAGGTAGACAAAATTGCTGGAGAAACTCAGCGGGTGCAGCAGCATCTATGGAGTGAAGGAAATAGGCAACGTTTCGGGCCGAAACCCTTGGGTTTCGGCCCGAAACTTTGCCTATTTCCAAGGGTTTCGGCCCGAAACATTGCCTATTTCCTTTGCTCCATAGATGCTGCTGCACCCGCTGAGTTTCTCCAGCACTTTTGTCTACCTTTTATTTCTGTGGAGTGTGGGAGAAAACCGAAGATCTCAGAGAAAACCCACACTGGTCAAGGGGAGAAAGTACAAACTTCATTCAGACTGCACCCAAAGTCAGGATCGAACCCGGGTCTCTGGCGCTGTAAGGCAGCATCTCTACCACTGTGACACCGTGCCGCCCTGTTGTGAGAAGAGGAATAGTTGGTGGAGATGGAAGTGTTGTTTGCTTTCTCTTGTCTGCATCAGAACTAATTATGTCTTGAGGTTATTCATCTGAGATATGAACAATTTCTTTCAGACACTGCCTGATGTGTTGGCTATTTCCAGCATTCCACTTTTGTTTCATTTCTCCACAGCCACTCATTAATCCATCAACCCTAATAACCAAACACTTCATAAACAACTTACCGTCACCACAACTCTTACCTCTTGCTATCAGTAACATCCCGTTTGCCCGTACACCCTTCCCCACCCTCACCGTGACTTACAGCTAATTTGTTTCCACACTCTTCCGTTTCCAATGAAGGGACTTTGACCTGAAACTTCCAGTTCCAGCTTGAATGTTTTAGGCTTCCAGCGTATGTGGTTGTGTGACTTATCACAATGTTTGGAGTTGGGTTCTTGCAGACTTGTGCCATACTTGCTTCTGTTGCCTCCATAGTGGCCATCGGGAGGTCATGTTCATAAGTTCATAAGATAAAGGAGTAGAATTAGACCATTCAGCCCATCAAGTCTACTTCACCAATCATGGCTGATCCATCTCTCAATGTCAACCCCATTCTCCTCCCACCTCTACATGCTGCAGTTATATAAGTCATTAGTGAGGCCACTTTTACACTATTGTGTTCACTTTTGGCCATCATATTGTAGGAAAGATATTGTCAAGCTGGAAATGGTGCAGAGAAGATTTACCAGGATGTTGCCTGGACTTGAGGGCCTGAGCTATAGGGAGAGGTTGAGCAGGCTAAGACATTATTTCTTGGAGTGCAGGAGGATGAGGGGTGATCTTATAGAGGGGTATAAAATCATGTGATGAATAATCGGGTGAATTGAAGATCAGAACCAGAACCAGAACCAGAGTGCATAGGTTTAAGGTGAGGGGTGAGGGGAGGGGGGATTTAATAGGAACCTGAGGGATCACTTTCTTTACACAAAGGGTGGTAGGTGTATGGAACGAACTGTCAGAGGCGATAGTCGAGGCAGGTACTATCACAATGTTCAAGAAACATTCAGACAGGTACATGGATTGGAAACGTCGCCAATTCCTTCTCTCCATAGATGCTGCCTCACCCGCTGAGTTTCTCCAGCATTTTTTTTGTCTACCTACTGTTTGTTTCCTCTCCTTTTCACCTCGCCCGTCTCAGGAGGATATCTCAGAGTCGGCAAAACAGTGGAAAATAACAAGATTTCTTTGGGGATTTTTTTTCAGCGATGTTTTTTACACGGCAGGGACCGTACATTAGCCGCCCTCCCACCAACTCTCTCCCACCACCTCATCCTCATCTCTCTTCCCGTCTCTCTCTCACCTCCACTGCCAGACAATGACTACAACCCAACTGCTCAATTGGACCATTCTCCCAGGAGAGTTGCAGTAGTGTTCACTTGGCCTTCAAATGTCACACAACAGCTACGTACACCTAACCTGAGATCTGGTCTGAATGAAACAAAGGCCAAAGTCCAAATGCTCTCAAGTTCAAGCCTAGGTCTCCTGGAGCAAAGTCACCCACTCAACCCAGGTCCCAACCTGAAACGTCACCCATCCATTTTGTAGACAAAAGACAATAGGTCCAGGAGTAGGTCATTCGGCCCTTCGAGCCAGCACCGCCATTCACTGTGATCATGGCTGATCATCCACAATCAGTACCCCGTTCCTGCCGTCTCCCCATATCCCTTGACTCCTCTATCTCTAAGGGACAATAGACAATAGACAATAGGTGGAGTAGGCCATTCGGCCCTTCGAGCCAGCCGGCTGATCATCCCCAATCAGTACCCCGTTCCTGCCTTCTCCCCATATCCCCTGGCTCTGCTATCTTTAAGAGCACTATCTAGCTCTCTCTTGAAAGCATCCAGAGAACCTGCCTCCACCGCCCTCTGAGCTCCATCTAACTTTTTTGTTTTCTCCAGAGATGCTGCCTGACCCGCAGGAGTTACTCCAGTACTTTGTGTCTATCTTTAGCCATTCAGCCCCTATACTCCAGCACTTTACAATTTACATTGGAACATTGCAACAATATCTGTATAGCCTCTGTATGTAGAAGTGCTCAAAACCAAGAGGGTAGTTCCCAGTCCCAGTGGGACCACAGGAGGTTGGCAAAAGATGGTTTCCAACAGGAACAAGAATCCTTGGTCATGATCCAAGAACAGTGCAAAGCATTTTATCTCACAAGAAGAAAAAACGACGTGTTCACGGGGAGGACGTACAAACTCCGTACAGACAGCACCCGTAGTCGAGATCGAACCCAGGACTCTGGCCCTGTAAGGCAGCAACTCTGCCGCTGCGCCACCATGCACTCTGCACTCTCCCGGCACGCAGCGGTGGAGGATGCCTGCAACGGCAACACCGCCAGGACAACAAGCCTTTATGGCCATCTGCAGCTTGGAAAATGGTGCCAAACCCTGGCGACTCTTGGACATGGACATGGTCGCAGTGGGCTACTCCTGTACACTTTGTACTTCCTGGGATCGTGCTCAGGCATAGTAATACTTTACTGAACTGTGTGCAAAAAAAATTGAATGGCACTGTACCTTGGTGCTTGTGATAATAAAGAATTATTGATCAGACTTGAGGTATGTTGATCCTATTCAATTGGTTGTTATTTTTGTAACACTGAAATATCATAATACTTTAAGATGGCCTATTTGTTTGATTTGCAATAAAATCCATTTCTACTGTACACGGGTGCTGTGACCTTAGTTGAGCAGTGACTTACACAGCAATAACTTAAATTAACCAGCTGAAATTGTTGAAATCTATGCAGCTCTAAATGTCAGCTGAACGACACAAACAAATGTACAATGATAGGCAGAAGGTTGGGAAAGCAAACCGGGATCAGAGTCATAGAGACTTACAGCGAGGAAACAAATCCTTTGGTCCAGCCAGCCCACAAGTTGTGAATGATCCCTAGTGTGTTGGATGCGAATAGTGGGATAACAGAGAACTATGGTGATCAATGGTGTCCCATCTACACTAGTCCCACCTGCCTGCATTTGGCCCATATCCCCCTAAACCTGTCCTATCCATGTACTTGTCCAGATATTTCTTAAACTTTGCGATAGTCCCTGCCTCAACTACCTCCTCTGGCAGCTAGTTCCATCCATTGTGTGAAAAAATTACCCCTTAGGTTCCTATTAATTGTTTCCCCCCTCATCTTAAACCTATGTCCTCTGGTCCTCGATTCCCCTACTCTGGGCAAGTAGACTCTGGCAATAAGAGTCTACCCGATCTATTCCTCTCATGATTTTGTACACCTCTATAAGATCATACCTCATCCTCCTGTGGAATAGAGTCCGAGGCTTTTAGTGAACCTGTTGGTTATTGTACAACAAAATGACAGATTGAAACATGCGTATCTTGGCAACTAGCAAGATTATTGACCACAGACTGAACATACTTGGACTATCGGTCTCTGAATTGTAAATGAAATTCCTAAACTGTCAAGATATGAGGGCAGCAATAGGCAATAGTTGATTAGTGTCGGCGTTTGCCATTAACTTGAGAGCTGAGAATATTTGTTTGTAAATGCTTGCAAATTCTAACAGAGTAGATTTAGCTTACAGATGGAAACAGTCTCTTCAGCCCACTGAGTCCACACCCATCATAATCACCTATACACGTTCCATTCTATAGAGCCATGGAGTTGTACAGCAGGCCCGCAATAACCAACATACCCGACCTACTCACTTGCCTTCATTTGGCCCATATCCCTCTAAACCTGTCCTATCCATGTACCTGCCATGTCCCTGTCTAAATGCTTTTTAAATGTGATAGTGCCTGCTAATATCTGTCCATCCTATACACTGGGGGCAATTTACAGATGATAATTAACCTACAAACCAGCACGTCTTTGGAGTGTGGGAGGAAACTGGAGCACCCGGAGAAAACCCACGCAGGTCATGGGGAGGTAGACACAAAATGCTGGAGTAACTCAGCGGGTGAGGCAGCATCTTTGGAGAGAAGGGATGGGCAACGTTCCGGGACGAGAGCCTCCTTTAGTCTTCAGAATACTTAGTCTGAAGAAGGGTCCCAACTTGAAACGTCGCCCATCCCTTCTCTCCAGAGATGCTGCCTCACCTGCTGAGTTACTCCAGCATTTTGTGTCTACCTTCGACTTAAACCAGCATCCGCAGTTCTTTCTTACACACAGGTCACGGGAGAACGTACAAACTCCATACAGACAGCACCCGTAGTCAGGATTGAGCCAGTGTCTCTGGCGTTATTTACACAGTTAATCAAGTTGTGCAAATGTGTTGTGGTGATGGACTAATTGGTTATTTGGCCTCTGTGATTTGCCCCTGGTGTGTAGGATACGAAAGGAGGACCACACAGAGAACTAGTATACGGGTGATCAATGGCTGACATGGACCCGGTGGGCTGAGGGACCTTCTTCCACGCTGTATCTCTAAATAAAAGTAGCCAAAATGTTACAGGGGTTGAAAAATATAATGAAATATCCTGACTGCGATCGCTGTCTGATCCACTGCATATTTAGTTACTCTCATTGATATATTCACATGGAAGGTATGCCATTGGAAAGATAACAACTCAAACATGTGATGCATATCCTGACTGATGGAATTAGGACATATATGGTCCAAGAAATAGAACACCATCCCATTTTCCTGGCTCCTCAGACTCGTGCCATAAGGAATTTTCCAGGTGTTTTTTTTTTAGCCTTATTTAGAAATCGTACCAGATATAAATCGGAGATAGACACAAAAAGCTGAAGTAACTCAGCTGGTCAGGCAGCAACTCTGAAGAAAAGGAATAGGTGACGTTTCAGGTCAGAAGAAAAGTCTCGACCCGAAACGTCACCTATTCCTTCTCTCCAGCAATGCTGTCTGACCCGCTGAGTTACTCAAGATTTTAATGTCTAACTTTGGTTTTAACCAGCATCTGCAATTCCTTCCTACACATATAAATCAGAGTGTTGGCTCAGCGATGATCCACTTGTCTGTGAGTTAGATGGTTGTTTCTTCAAATTCGTGGAAAGGACTTGAGTCTAAAATCGATGCCAATACACTAGAGGAATAGCACTGCCTAAAGCTGCCATATATTTGACAGGACATTGAACCAGACCTATCTAATCTCACAGTTTCTGCACAAAGATCCCATGGAAACCATGGGCAGAGAGCAGTCTTCCTTCCACAGTGTAGCTGATTATGCTCACAACAGAAAATAGCTGAGAATAAAAAAAAGACATTTTATTTTAGTTTAGAGAGAGACGTGGAAACGTCTTTGGCCCTTTGGCCCGCCGAGACCCCGCCGACCAGCGATCGCCCATACATTAATTCTGCCATACACACTAGGGACAATTTTCAGAAGATAATTAACTTACAAACCTGCACGTCTTTGGAGTGCGGGAGGAAACCGGAGCACCAGGAGAAAACCCACACTGTCGCGAACTTTGTGCAGATAGCACCCGTAGTCAGGATTCCTACCCATTTCTCCCAATGCTTTAGCTGTGAATGCGGTTTAAATATATGTACATCAACTAAACGCTAAACTGCGGGGCCAACAGTAAACTATTTGGATGAATTTCTCTCATTAGTAAAAGAGTGGTGTGGAATAAGTAGAGGCAGAACATTAAAAATCCACACGGTTCTTGAGATCTTTTTATTGATCCATTTTATTATGATAATCGTCGCTGGTTTTAAAGCGTATTGGAATGACAAGATTGTACAAGGTGCTTTGTACAATAAATAGCTATCTATTGTTCTGAGAAAAGGCCTAGAACAAATCCCGATTGAAAATAGGTCTGCAGTCTCTGTGTGTTTACGTGGTTTCCCAGCCCCTTGGGGTGAAGGGTGTTATACCAGATTCAATGCTAAATAGTTGTGGTCTCTGTGGGCCCTAGTCCAAGCCGTAGGGACGTGGAGCTGCTCTATCCTCCTATGTGTCCAGATCTGTTTCTGTCAACACTGTCCCTGGAGTGGCCACCCAGTGATAGTACCTTAACCCTCCAGAACAGACCCCCTCCTCCATCCTGACCCTGTATCACCTCTGGAGGAAAGAACCACAGATGCCGGTTTACACTGAAGATAGACACAAACTGCTGGAGTAACTCAGCGAGACAGGCAGCATCTCTGGAGAGAAGGAATGGGTGATGTTTTGGGTTGAGATTCTTCCTCAGACGAGTCAGGGGTCTGACTAGTCTGACGAGTCTGAAGAAGGGTCTCAACCCGAAACGTCACCCATTCCTCCTCTCCAGAGATGCTGCCTGTCCTGCTGAGTTACTCCAGTATTTTGAGACTATCTCCTGTGTCACCTGTGGTGTGGTGTAAGTGGAGTCACAACAGGGTTCTGCCTGGTGTGGATTCATTTTCAGTGCGTCTCCACTTCCTCGCTCTGGCAAGTGTTTGGCAGGCACGGTGGAGCAGCGGTAGAGTTGCTGCCACATAGCCAGAGACCCGGGTTCGATCCTGACTAGGGTTGCTGTCTGTACAGAGTTTGTACATTCTCCCCGTGACCTGCGTGGGTTTTCTCCAGGTGCTCCAGCTTCCTCCCACACTCCAAAGACGTGCGGATATATAGGCTAATTGGCTTGGTGTAAATATAAATTGTCCCTGGTATGTGTATGATAATGTTAGTGTGCGGGGATCACTAGTCAGCGCGGACCCGGTGGGCTGAAGGGCCTGTTTCTGCGCTGTATCTCTAAACTAAATTAAACTAAGATTGTTGTTACCTGGAGTTTGTGCCTACACGGTCTCCACTCATGTGACGGCTTTCACCCTTCCTACAGAAAAAACTGGCAATAATGTTGATAATCTCCCAGTAGTGATTTAGTTTAAATCGTTTGACCCAATCACGTTCTCCAGTGGTTACGGAGCTACTGAAAACACTTGATTAACATTTAATCCAATGTAACTGGCTCTGCTGCTGGGCTGGAATGCAGATAGGCTGCTGAAATCTATTCCAGAATTATCAGCAGGAACAAGTAGGCATTGCACAACAGGTTGCACCTGCTGCAGTTCAGAACTGAGCAACATTAGACCTTACCTGAATCAAAAGTGTGGGAGGAAGGGGCAGAGGGTCGAAGCATAGACAAAGGAAAGTTTTGGGCTTTAGTTTAGAGATGGGGGTCTGTTGAAAGATAGAGTTTGTGGGATCTTGCTGTGTACATTGCCACTTTACAACAATGACAACAATTCATGTTGTAAGGGGCCATGGCCAACCATAGGCTGGTAGAAGGCACATCGCATGTACAAGTTCTACTATTCAGAAATATGATCATCCAAAATCAGTACCCCGTTCCTGCTTTCTCCCGTATCCCTTGATTCCGTTAGCCTTAAGAGCTATATCTAACTCTCTTGAATACGTCCAGTGAATTGGCCTCCACCGCCTTCTGTGGCAGAGAATTCCACAGAGTCACAACTCACTGGGTGAAAAAGTATTTCCCCATCTCAGTCCGAAATGGCCTACCCCTTATTCTTAAGTTTAACTTGATATCATGTTCAGCACAGATATTGTGGGCCGAAGGGCCTGTTTTTGGAATCTCTGGAACTCTCTGCCACAGAGGGTAGTTGAGGCCAGTTCATTGGCTATATTTAGAGGGAGTTAGATGTGGCCCTTGTGGCTAAGGGGATCAGGGGGTATGGAGAGAAGGCAGGTACGGGATACTGAGTTGGATGATCAGCCATGATCATATTGAATGGCGGTGCAGGCTCGAAGGCCGAATGGCCTACTCCTGCAACTAATTTCTATGTTTCTATGTTTCCAGTACTGTACTGCTCTATGGTAGACAAAAATGCTGGAGAAACTCAGCGGGTGCAGCAGCATCTATGGAGCGAAGGAAATAGGCAACGTTTCGGCCCGAAACCCTTGGAAATAGGCAACGTTTCGGGCCGAAACCCTTGGGTTTCGGCCCGAAACGTTGCCTATTTCCTTCGCTCCATAGATGCTGCTGCACCCGCTGAGTTTCTCCAGCATTTTTGTCTACCTTCGATTTTCTAGCATCTGCAGTTCCTTCTTAAACACTGTACTGTTCTATGTTCTAGGTTCACATGTTGACTGCAACGTCAGTCTGATTATAAGTCAAGGAGCCTCTGAGAATTCGAGAGGGCAGTACATGAAGACAGTACAACACATCGCTGTTCTGCAATGGCCTCGTCCACATCTAACCAAGATCAGAAGCGTGCTAAATATTTCAATTTAATTGTAACTTTATACATTCAATCAGAACATTTACTAAAAAGTGCAGCAAGTTGCACCTTGGGGGGGGGTGGAGCCATATTTTTATAAGTGCACAATATGCCCTTTCATATGTCCACAGTCTGTGGGTAGAAAGTAAACTGAACCTTTAGATTTTTTTTTTCTCTTTCTCTTGCTGTTTCATGGTCTTGCAGAACAAGGTAAACTCGTTCCTAATGCCCCGACGTACCCAACCCTCTCCTGCCATGAGTATTCTTAGAAAATAAATTGCTTCAGGGTTTAACTTCACTCAAGCAGATGCTGTAAATCAATGTGCTTCATAAGCACATGCGTTTGGCTCCCACTCACTAACCCTTGTGCAAATAAGTTTGTCAGCAATTTTAATGCTGCATGTTTTTCTTGGCCGAGTTTTCTGGGAGGTACAGTAAATGGTCCATTTCCCCCCACCCCCCCCCCCCCCCCCCCCCCCAATGAAATGCCACATTTATTAGAAAAGACAGTGATTTAACCAACAGGATACCCTACCCAACCTGACGAGATTTCTCTGTTGAGTTGGCAGCAAGCTGAGGTAAAATTAACATCTCAGTTTAGTTCAGAGACACAGCGCTGAAACAGGCCCTTTGGCCCACCGAGTCGGTGCTGACCAGCGATCCTCGTACACTAACGCAGGCCTACACACCCACTCGGGACAATTTACAATTTTTTACCAAGCCATTAGTCTCTACAAACATGTACGTCTTTGGAGTGTGGGAGGAAACCGGAGATCCCGGAAATAACCCATGAAGGTCATGGGGAGAACGTACAAACTCCATACAGACAGTACATGTATGTAGGTTATTTGGCTTAGTGTGTGTGTGTAAAATTGTCTCTAGTGGATGTAAGATGGTGTTAATGTGCGGGGATCGCTGGTCGGTGTGGACTTGAAGGGCCTGTTTCCACGCTGTATCTCGTCTTCTTTCATGTCCATCTTCCATGTTCCAAATGTTGACCTCGCTGTCATCGTCCGTCCTGAAAAGGACGCAAGCTTTCGGCGACGATCAGTGGGAGCCATCGCTGGTTGCAAAAGAATTGTTGCAATATAATTCTTCTATGGTGGTAGCAGAATTAGCTCACGATACTTCCAGTTTCCAGCCCCGCGGTGTTGACACTTCTGCCATGGGGCCGCTGTATCTCTAAACTAAACTAAAGTAAAAGTTTTTCACTTAACCTCAGTACACGTGACGATAAACTAAACTGAGCTGAACTGAACAAAGAGCCAACACAAACAGAATGGACTGTATGGCCTTCCACGATATATGATTCCTTCATTCTATGATTAAGCTGGAGTTACTACCACCCTGAAACAAAGGCCTCCGCTGTCACCGGCTGAACATGTGCAGCACAGCAAGGAGTAAAATATTCTGCTGAACCAGAAACAGGTTTCATTGAAGCTTAAAAGCGTTCTAGGAAAATGTAACCAAAACTTGCAGCAAGCAACGTTTAAGTAATTACAGGCCAACTAATAAATCAGGGCAATGAAAAGAATAAAGCTGAGCGTGCAGAATATAATAAAATGGGAATAATGTGGAATTCTATGCCGGCACCGGGCTAAATGAGTATCTCATTCAGAGAGCTGGTATAGGCAGCAGAGGCCTTATTTCATGCTGGAAACCTGGATAAATACATGAGTCATGGAAAATTAAACTCCTTGATGTGTTGAACTATTTGTATTTACCGTGCCCAGAAATTGGATGCGTTCAGTAGTGTTGCCTTCCCATGGATTGGGCGGCACGGTGGCGCAGGAGGGGGGAGTTGCTGCCTTACGGCACTTACAGCGCCAGAGACACGGGTTCGATCCCGACCACAGGTGCTGTCTGTGCGGAGTTTGCACGTTCTCCCTGTAACCTGCGTGGGTTTTCTCCGAAAACTTTGGTTCCCTCCCACACTCCAAAGACGTACAGGTTTGTAGGTTAATTGGCTTGGTGTAAATGTAAAACTTGTCCCCAGTATAGGATAGTGTTAGTGTGCAAGGATCGTTGGTTGGCATGGACTCGGTGGGCCGAAGGGCCTGTTTCTATTTTCTGTTTCTAAACTAATCTAAACTAAATTAAAAGTGATTTGACCGCTAACAATAGTTTCTGGGTAAAGTGGCACGTTTCACATGGTATGTGACATCCAAAAATTGAACTTTTTTCCTGGGGTGAAAATGTCAAAGACTAGAAGTCATGGCTTTATGTTGAGGGGGACAAAGTTTAAAGGAGATATGTGGGTCAACGTTTTTTTTTCACAGAGAGCGGTGGGTGCCTGGAACGCACTGCCAGGGGTGGTGGTGGACGTTGACCCGAGACTGGCTCTTAGATAGGCACATGGTTCTTCAGAGAATTGAGGGATGTATAGAAACATAGAAACATAGAAACATAGAAATTAGGTGCAGGAGTAGGCCATTCGGCCCTTCGAGCCTGCACCGCCATTCAATATGATCATGGCTGATCATCCAACTCAGTATCCCGTACCTGCCTTCTCGCCATACCCCCTGATCCCCTTAGCCACAAGGGCCACATCTAACTCCCTCTTAAATATAGCCAATGAACTGGCCTCAACTACCCTCTGTGGCAGAGAGTTCCAGAGATTCACCACTCTCTGCGTGAAAAAAGTTCTTCTCATCTCGGTTTTAAAGGATTTCCCCTTTATCCTTAAGCTGTGACCCCTTGTCCTGGACTTCCCTAACATCGGGAACAATCTTCCTGCATCTAGTCTGTCCAACCCCTTAAGAATTTTGTAAGTTTCTATAAGATCCCCTCTCAATCTTCTAAATTCTAGAGAGTATAAACCAAGTCTATCCAGTCTTTCTTCATAAGACAGTCCTGACATCCCTCTATGGCAATAATGTCCTTCCTCAGATTCGGAGACCAAACCTAGTATATCACTAGCAGACAGACCTACTGTCTCCGCCTCTTCCTTTCTTTTCCCGCCCCCGCCCCCCCCCCCCCCCCCCCCCCCCCCCCGACATCAGTCTGAAGAAGGGTCTCGACCCGAAATGTCGCCTATTCCTTCTCTCCATAGATGCTGCCTCACCTGCTGAGCTTCTCCAGCATTTTTTGTCCACCTTCGATTTTTCCAACATCTGCAGTTCTTTCTTCAGCAGGCAGGCAGAGGAGATCAGTTTAACTTCCCATCATGTTCGGCAGAGAGTTTGTGTGCCGAAGAGCCTGTTTCTCTGCCGTGCTATTCGACTTTCATCGTCCCAGTATTTGCAGTTTTTTTTATTCCCTGAAATCAATGCTATTTTTTAAATCAACGAGGTTGAAAGATAAACTACACAGGGGAACAGAATTTGACCATGATGTGTCTGTTAATGTCGTTTAGTGAAGTTCCCCACTGGAAAAAGGATTGAATATCCCGATTTTACTTCAAACCGGATTTAGTTCATTTTCAACATTGTATTACTGCACATTTTTTTGTTTCAAGTTATGTGAAGGAATCTCTGGACTGCAGCCTTTTTAGTTCAGCAATTTTAGCAGAGAAGTGGGACATAGAGTGCTGGAGTAACTCAACAGGTTAGGCAGCATCTCTGGAAAAAAAAAGGATGGCTGATGTTTTTGGGTCAGGACTCTTCTTCAGATTGGAAGGGTCCCAACCTGAAACATCACTAATCCTTTTTCCACAGAGATGCTGCCTGACTCGCTGAATTGCTCCAGCACTTTGTGTCTATCTTTGCTATAAACCAGCATCTGCAGTTCTTTGTTTCTACTTACAGCCCATCGAGTCCACACCGACCATCGATCACCCATTCACACTAATTCTATGTTATTCCACTTTCCCATCCGCTCCCTACACATTAGGGGGCAATTTACAGAAGACAATTAATCTACAAACCCGCCCGTCTTTGGGATGTGGGAGGAAACCGGAGTTCTCCTGCCTTCTCCCCGTAACCCCTGACAACCATACTAATCAAGAATATGTCAATCTCCATCTTAAACATTTCCATTGACTTGGCCTCCACAGCCTTCTGTGGCAATGAATTCCACAGATTCACCACCCTCCGTCTAAAGAAATTCCTCCTGATCTCCTTTCTAAAGCTACGTCCCTTTAATTCTGAGGCTGTGGCCTCTGGTCCTAGACTCTCCCACTGGTGGAAACATCCTCTCCGCATCCACTCTGTTCAGGTCTCCTCAATCAAGTTTGAACCCTTGGACTCGAAGGGCCGAATGGCCTACTCCTGCACCTATTGTCTATTGTCTATTGACTTTTGATTCAGAGGTCAACGTGTAACCAACATAATTAATTTACAATTCAGTCTGAAGAAGGGTTTCGGCCCGAAACGTTGCCTATTTCCTTCGCTCCATAGATGCTGCTGCACCTGCTGAGTTTCTCCAGCATTTTTGTGTACCTTATTAATTTACAAAATCTTTATCCTTTGAATAAATCTCTATCCACTGAACGATGAATGCAATTTCTATCCAAGATAGAAAAAAACTATAAAATAAGCATTTATGATTTGATGCACAACTTCTCATTCACAATATTTATTTTAATGAGTCCATGGATACGATGCATTCATCTACAATCTGTGAAGGTAATTTAAGGTCATTCAAGATCCATGCAGACCCTATTTTCACATTTCTGCCAAAGTAGAACATTGTTGGCAACGTGCTTGCTTCTCTCTGTCGCCTTGTCCAAGAGCAAATTCCATTCGACTTTTTTCCCCGCATTTTATCACATTCACGCTTCACTGAAACTTCCCATTCACATACTGGGACCAATTCATAGCAATAAAGCTTCACTCCATGATTAGGTTTCATAGAATTCTTCTCCTGGGCTGCCCTGACCCTGGTCTTGCAGAGTGGCCCCTCTTGCCCTCTCTGCATCTCTCCCTCGTCTTTGAAGATCTTCACCAAACCCTACACTTGGACCAACTTATGCACAGCTCAGCACTCTAGTGCATGTCAACAGGTCATGTTGCATTGAAGCAAACATTAGTTTCAGTGCTGCATTCAGCAAGAGTTTGTGAATACTGCAATGTAGCAATACAGCAGTGAAGTTTGTCAACTTCATCATTAAGATTATTACTGATCATGCTCTGCCCTGGCCCCTCCTCCCTTCCAGCTTTCTTTCCTGCCTCCCCCCTTCAATCAGTCTGAAAAAGGGTCCCGACCCAAAACGTCACCTATCCATGTTCTCCACAGATGCTGCCTGACCCGCTGAGTTACTCCAGCACTCTGTGAAACGTTACCTATCCATGTTCTCCACAGATGCTGCCTGACCCGCTGAGTTACTCCAGCACTCTGTGAAACGTCACCTATCCATGTTCTCCACAGATGCTGCCTGACCCGCTGAGTTACTCCAGCACTCTGTGAAACGTACCTATCCATGTTCTGACCCACTGAGTTACTCCAGCACTCTGTGAAACGTCACCTATCCATGTTCTCCACAGATGGTGCCAGACTCGCTCATTTACTCCAGCACTCTGTGAAACGTCACCCCTTCCTTCTCTCCAGAGATGCTGCCCGTCTCACTGAGTAACTCCAGCCTTTTGTGTCTATCTCCGGTTTAAACCAGCATCTGCAGTTCCTTCCTACACAGCCTGACATACATGTCCACTGCCCCAGGACAAAGTGAAGAACCAGCCAGACCACATCCGCTGTTGAGCTGTGGTCGTGGTGGACGGGCTGAGGTGGCTCCAGCTCATTACTGAGGCGGAGTTGATTATGACCAACTTCTCGAAGCACCTCGTCACAATGGAGGTGAGTGCCACCGGCCAGTGGTCACTGAAGCATTTCACCTTGACCTTCATGGGCACCTGTGCTGCCAATGCCCATGTAAAGCAGGTGAGGACCTTGCACCTTACTAGTAAAGTGATGAAGATTTCCACTAAATCACAGTGGCAGGCGGTGATAGAGTTGCTGCCTCACAGCGCCACAGACCCAGGCGCGATCCTGACTACGTTTTCTGTCAGTACGGAGTTTGTACGTTCTCCCCGTGACCAACCGCGTGATATTTCTCTGGATGTTCCAGTTTCCTCCACATTCTAAAGACGTCCAGGTTTGTAGGTTAATGTGGCTTCTGTATCAACTTTCCCTAGTGTGTAGGGTTGAGCCAATATTTTGTCATGAAACCTAATCAACCCGAACCAATTGTGCAATAGGAACATCCTGGGCGTGTCTACGAGTTTAGACTTTAGGGATACAGTGTGGAAACAAACTTGGCCCACCGAGTCCGTGCCGACCAGCGATCCACGCACACCACCACTATCCTACACACACTAGGGACAATTTACCATTTTACAGAAGCCAATTAATCTACACAATTGTACATCTTTGGAGTGTGGGAGGAAACTGGAGCACCCGTAGAAAACCCACGCGGTCACAGGGAGAATGTGCAAACTCTGTACCTATAGCACCCGTAGTCAGGATCGAACCTGGGTCTCTGGCGCAGTAAGGCAGCAACTCTACCGCTGCGCTACAGTGCTGTCACTGAGCCTTTATTAAATCTGTGGTGGGTGGATACAGATGTATCATTGTCGTAAGTGCCAGTCTAATCTGGACATTAGGTCCCTTGGGAGACTGGGTGCTGGGTTGACTCAGCAGGTCAGGCAGCATCTCTGACAAACATGGGTAAGTCAGTTAGGGTAGAGACCTTTCTCCAGACTTGATTCTCCTTGGATTAGTCAACAGGATGTTGCTCAAGGGAGCCGGACGAGGGGGAGGTGTGATTTATGTGGGGAAATCACAGTGTAAATACTCCTCTCAGCCGATACTTTCCAATGACTGGGATGGGAATCAGGGCTCGATCCATGAGAATCAGTGACTCACTAGAGAAATGTAACCAACCTCAGCCTGTCTCAGTGGATTGACACCTCTGACACAGTGATGTGTTGGCAGCAACTGCAGGTGCTGCTTTACACCAAAGATAGACACAAAGTGCTGGAGTAACTCTGTGGGTCAGGCAGTATCTCTGGAGAAAATGGATGGGCTGAGTGGAAGGGTCCCAACCCAAAACATCACCTACCCCTTTTCTCCAGAGATGCTGCCTGACCCGCTGAGTTACTCCAGCACTGTGTCGATCTTTGGTGGACTGAAAGGCCTGTTTTTTCCATGTTATATCTCTAAACTAAATCACGAGCTACATAATTGACTATGTCTATACAAAATGCTGGAGTAAATCAGTGGGTCAGGCAGGCAGCATCTCTGGGGGAAAGAAACAGGTGAAGTTTCGGGTCGAGACCCTTCAGACCCGAAAGGTCTATAAATCTCCAGACCTTTGTTGCCTCTGGAATCTCACATGCAGTTCTAAGAGACAATCACCCAGCATCACTAACAGGGCTTTTGCCCTGTATAGAATAACCTTACTGAGGGCAATGACAGGAAACCCTGTCTTCATTCCAGAGCATTAGAGGTGTATAGTAATACTGTAACCATCAAAGATACTGCTAGGGTCAGTTGCCGTATCGATTATACAAAACTTGGAATTATTTTTAGCCGAAATTGGTCTTTTAAAACTGAAAGGAATCATGGGTTGCCTGACATAATTAACTTTGAGTGATACTTTGTAGACAGGATTTTCCCATTCTAATCTGCAGAGATTATCCCTGCAGGAGCCTTACTGGCATTGTTTGGTGGACCTGTAACACCATTTTAGCTCTTCACGGGTGTGTGTATCGCTGTCTGCCTGTGCTGAGTATATGTTGGTCTGTCGGCTGAACTAGTTTGCCCCTTTCTCACATTGTGTGGCTTTAGTTTGTGAACAGGAGACTAATGAACATGGCCTCCAAGTGACTCTGCAACTGAGCGTTACCTTCCAACACTTTACGAGTCTGGAGCAAGTGAGCGAGAGGAAGGAGTGGTCGGTTTGTTGAAATGTTCTTCAACTGGATGCATCCGTCGAGCTGTCCAGATGGCGAGGCTTTGGCGGAAGAGGATAACGAGTCGGGTGATAATTGCGTCGATGAGGAAAAGACTCAGACATGTACACGACAAAAAGCCTGTCCAGATGGCGAGGCCATAGCTGTCGAAAGGGATAAACCGCATCTCACGCTTGCAGCGCCGTGGTCCGAGGGTCCAAAGCCCATTGACGGCGCAGCATTGAAAACCATGAAGGAGTCCGACATGGGGTCAGCGGGACCCGAAGAGGCAGAACAAACGAAAGTGGACAAAGTTGGACGGTTGTGCAAAGCCGTCAGGTTCCAGCTGCCGCCCAACACACTACGGGCTTCAGGTGCCGATGACTCACTGGCTCCATTCTTTGAGATTGACGGTTTTGGAAAGTGTTGTGTCGGCACTTGTGTGAATACTTGTCACTCCCAGAGCTGGATTAGCATCACAGGCAAGTACTGACCCCTTGATCTGTTGAGTGGGTAATTTGGCTTTCATCTTCATTTAAAGCTAGAAATGGCCATTTTCTAAAGCAGTAAATTGTACATCAACATCTGGATCCAAATGCACAAATTAAATCAGCCAATTGTTTAAATGGTAAAAATTATATTGAAGAAGGAAAGCCTGGGATAACATTTTAAATCACAAGTGATTAAAGATGTTCTCTTACCATAGTTTACAATGTTTAACAAAAGTATAATTTCTTCATTTTTCAAATGATTATTTTATTTCCCTGGAACCCTGACAAATAGATAAAGCATTGGGTCATTTTAATTGTTAGCAGGAAGCATTGGAAGTTCTCAAACGCAGGAGTAAACACACATTTTCAATGGTGAATAACATTTTCCATGAGACTAATTTTGAAACGGGCATTTTCTTTAATTACGAGACAATTTATATTTGTGTGACTTCATTTCTCTGGAATCTGGTGACAGGACTTTTAAATCAGTATTTGCTGTGTTTGCACGGCTCGCAATTTTACCATTAAATATGGTAAAGGGCGGCACGGTGGCGCAGCGGTAGAGTTGCTGCCTCACAGCGCCAGAAACCCGGGTTCCATCCTGACTACGGGTGCTGTTTGTACGGAGTTTGTACGTTCTCCCCGTGCCCGCGTGGTTGCTCCGGTTTCCTCCCACACTCCAAAGACGTGCAGATTCGCAGGTTAATTGACTTCCCTAGTGTGTGTGTAGAATAGAGCACGTGTATGGGTGATAGCTGGTCGGCGTGGACTCAGTCTGCCCAAGAGCCTGTTTCGACGATGTACCCCTAAACTAAACTAAAAAGAGTTGAAAGGGGAGCCTTTAATGACTTCAGAGTCCCGTGTAACCCTTTCCACCAACTAAGTTGTTTAAACGTGGCCGGTGCCTTTATGTAGGGGAATGCCACATCTAGTCAGCTCACAGAGGCCTCTATAGTCAGCAAATGCTGGACAATCTGTTTTATATAACTGGTGTTTTACAAGTTTACAGATCATTACTTGGAGATTTTGACAACATATTTTTTTAATTATTTTCAAAGTCACGAGTAAGCAGCTGCTAATATTCTGAATAGTTACGCTTCAAGGTGTGAACAACTCTGTTGCTTTTGTGAAGATAGACACCAAGTGCTGGAGTAACTCAGTGGGAAAGAATGATTGGGTGCCATTTCGGGTCGGGACCCTTCTTCAATAGACAATGGACAATAGGTGCAGGAGTAGGCCATTTGGCCCTTCGAGCCAGCACCGCCATTCAATGTGATCATGGCTGATCATCCCCAATCAGTACCCCTTTCCTGCCTTCTCCCCATATCCCCTGACTCCGCTATCTTTAAGAGCCCTATCTAGCTCTCTATTGAAAGCATCCAGAGAACCTGCCTCCACCGCCCTCTGAGCAGAGAATTCCACAGACTCACAACTCTCTGTGAGAAAAAGTGTTTCCTCGTCTCCGTTCTAAATGGCTTACTCCTTATTCTTAAACTGTGGCCCCTGGTTCTGGTCTTCCCCAACATCGGGAACATGTTTCCTGCCTCTAGCGTGTCCAAACCCTAAACACTTATATGTTTCGTCTGAAGAAGAGTCCCGACCCAAAATGTCACTGATCCACGGAGGCGCTTTGTGCCTGTCTTTGGCAGTAATCAGCATCTGCAGTTCTCTACACTTGTATTGTCGGGCAACCTGCAGTATGTTTGGGTTAGCCAGTCAAGTTTGGTTCCCTCAATACCTACTTCACTTTAGTAGGGGCGACTGCATCCGAGACAGATGCCAATGAACCATTCCATCATCTTCACTTTCCAGACAATTGGCTTCTTCAGAAACAAATCCTGAAGGAAGGGCAAGGGGAGGAGACCAGACCCACCTTTGGCCAGGAGGTCACCATGAAGCTGCTGGGAGTTCTGGAAGACGGAACCATCATAGACAGGGACCCTAAGCTAACGTTCCGCCTCGGCGATGGTGATGTGATTAAGGTCAGTCTTATTTCTATTCCATCACATTATTGCGATTTTATAGTGCCATAGAGTCATATACAGCATGGGAACAGGCCCTTCGGCCCAACTTGCCCACGCCGACCAAGATGTCCCATCTACACAAGTCCCACCTGCTTGGGTTTGGCCCAGATTCCCCCAAACCTGTCCTATCCATGTACCTGTCTAAATGTTTCTTAAATATTGCAATAGTATCTGCCTTAACTACCTCCTCCGGCAGCTCGTTCCATACACCCACCACCCTCTGAGTGAAAAGTTTGCCCCTCAGCCTCCTATCAAATCTTTCCTCTGGTTTTTGATTCCTCGATTCAGGGTGAAAGACTCTATCCTTTCTATTCCCCTCATGATGACATACAAGATCACTCCTCAGCCTCCTGCCCTCCAAGGAATAAAGTCCTCGTCTGCCCAACCTCTCCCATTAGCTCAGGTCCTCAAGTCCTGGCAACATCCTCGTAGATCATGTATTGTTATACTTGCAACCACATTGTCATATCCATTGAATTATATCCTTGTTGCACCTGATTTAAAAATAAAAAATGAGGAACATCTAAACAAAACCTAGAAACCGGAATTGCACATTAAAGTCAGTAGACTCTGACGCGGAATGAGAATTAATATTTTTTGAAGGATGTGTTTTGAGGTCCTTATTCCCAACATTTTATTTCTATTTAGATGATCATTATCCATTTATAAAATCTACATCTTCGTGGAAATGGAAATTAATAAATAGAACTGAGTTGAAATTCTCTTTTGTTCTCTATTCTACATTTATCACCTATTGTTTATCCACCATGTGGAATTCCAGGGACAGTCGGTTCTTGGAAATGAAGGCTTCATTGTGGGTGACTTCTATGTTTCAACATAATACCAGTTTATAGGACTTGATAAGGATCTGAAACTGTGATCAAAATCAAAACAAACAAGGAGATAAAGATATGACAAGTTTCATATTTGCAAGACAAACAAAGCATTTTAAACATGCAAATTGGCCATTGGGTGCAACAGGTATGTACTGTCTTTGTAATAGAAACTAACAACATTCTTAAGGGTTGGACAGGCTAGATGCAGGAAGATTGTTCCCGATGTTGGGGAAGTCCAGGACAAGGGGTCACAGCTTAAGGATAAGGGGGAAATCTTTTTAAAACCGAGATGAGAAGAACTTTTTTCACACAGAGAGTGGTGAATCTCTGGAACTCTCTGCCACAGAGGGTAGTTGAGGCCAGTTCATTGGCTATATTTAAGAGGGAGTTAGATGTGGCCCTTGTGGCTAAGGGGATCAGAGGGTATGGAGAGAAGGCAGGTACGGGATACTGAGTTGGATGATCAGCCATGATCATATTGAATGGCGGTGCAGGCTCGAAGGGCCGAATGGCCTACTCCTGCACCTAATTTCTATGTTCTATGTTTACTCCAGTCAAACCATACCTGCCCCACCTCATCACAGAGAGCATAGAACAGTACAGAAACAGGCCCTTCGGCCCACAATGTCTGTGCCGAACCAGATGCCGTCAAACTGATCTCATCTGTCTGTATATGATCCATATCCCTCCATTTCCTGCACTATCCTACATACTATTGTCTTTATGTATGGCATGAATCACACTAATCTTCATGCAAGAACATTTATTTCACTGTGCCTTTAGTACACGTGGCAATAAAAGAACTACTGAATCATTGAACATTCGGGACAATTTACAATTTACAGAAGCCAATTAACCCACAAACCTGCACGTCTTTGGAGTGTGGGAGGAAACCGGAGCATCTGGAGAAAACCCACGCAGGTCACGGGGAGAACGTATAAACTCAGTACAGACAGGTCCCGTAGTGAGGATTGATGGCAGGTCTCTGGCGCTGTGAGGCAGCAACTCTACCGCAGTGCCACCATGCCGCCCTAACGGTGCCGGTCACAGAATTTTACAAAAGTATTTGATTTTTACAGGGTACTATGGTTACATATTCTGTTGTGCCGTTGCTAGTACAAATGACATTGTTCTGTTTGGGACAATAGAAACACTCTGGAAGAAACTGCAGTAATGTAAATGACCAGTTTGTTTCTGCTGATGCTGACACAGGATATTCTATGAATGCTCGCCCTGTGGAATTTTTTTTGCATTCAAATGAAAAGCAGGAAGAATCCTGCTAAATATTTTACCCCAAAAATAGCACTTGTAGCATTCCTCAAATATTTTAATGCTGCTCTGAGATGCCAGTCAAAACTAATGATGCAGTGCCAGAGGCCCGGGTTCGATCCTGACTATGGGTGCTGTCTGTACGGAGTTTGCGCGTTTTCCTAGTGACCTGCGTGGGTTTTATCCAGGTGCCCCGGTTTCCTCCCACATTCCAAAGGCGTTCAGGTTTGTAGATGAATTGGCTTCGATAAATTGTCCCTGGTGTGATTGTTGTTCGGCACGGAATCAGTGGTTCCTGTTTCCATTCTGTATCTCTGAACTAAGTATCAAAAGTCCTACACATGCCTAAATAAACATCAGTCTAAAGACGGGTACCGACCCAAAATGTCATCCGTCCCTGCACAACATGCACAGAGTCACAGACTATGATTCCTCCATGTCCACAACTCTATCCATGTTCCCCAGAGAAGATGCCTGGCCCACTCAGTTACTCAAGCACTTGTTGGACGGTCACGGTGGCCCAGCGATAGAGTTGCTGCCTTATAGCACTTGCAGCGCCGGAGACCCGGGCTCGATCCCGACTACGGGTGCTGTCTGCATGGAGTTTGTACGTTCTCCCCGTGACCTGCGTGGGTTTTCTCCGAGATCTTCGTTTTCCTCCCCTACTCCAAAGACGTACAGGTTTGTAGGTTAATTGGCTTGGTGTACGTGTAAATTGTCCCTAGTGTGTGTAGGATAGTGTAAGTGTGCGAGGATCACTGGTCGGCGCGGTCTCGGTGGGCCGAAGGGCCTGTTTCCGTGCTGTAATCTCTAAACGTGTAACTCTACTTGAGGTGTTCTGTGAAACTGGAGGGAGATGTACTCAGCAACTCCTTTGTTTTGCTGGAACTGTTGTTGGTCACAGCCACAGGAAACCTTCAAACAACTCGGCCTCACTGACCCCTCTGACCAAGGGCCTGCAGTACTTCCACACTGCTGCCATAACACACATTCATTGGCACTCCCTGGGCACAGATTCCATACATCTCGTGCAAAGCCAAGCGGGGCGAGATCAACAAGCTCCCTCTCTTTGCCACGCTGGTTCTTTCATCTTCCTCTGCCAAGGCCACGTTTAACAAGCACTTTGATTTTTATATCAGCCCAGCTCCTAGCATCTTTGTTCTCGTGCTCCTTAGACAGTGGGACGTCATTCTAACGCCATGAAACAAGAAGCCAAGAGCAATGGGCAGCTGGCCAGGCACGTTGAAAATCATGAAAGAAAAATATGCTCAAAACATTCTTTCAAAGGATTTCTTGAATCCCTTTTATCTCATGCATACTTCATAGTTTTATCAACAGTCCTATATCTGAATAGTCATAGCACAGACATCACGCACAACATGCAACTTTTAGGGCAGCACGGGTTCGATCCTGACCTTAGGTGCTGTCTGTTTGGGGTTTGCACGTTCTCCCCGTGATTGCGTGACGTTTCTCCGGGTACTCCGGTTTGCTCCCACGCCTGGAAGACGTGCAGGTTTGTAGATTAATCGGCTTCTGTAAATTGTCCCTAATATGTGCGGAGTGGGAAAGTCCCGGGAAACATTCCTTCTCTCTAGAGATGCTGCCTGTCCCGCTGAGTTATCTATCTTCGGTTTAAACCAGCATCTGCAGTTCCTTCCTACACATCACTCATACACTGGTTCTATCCCACACACTAGGGACTGTTTACAGAGGTCAATTAACCCACATATCGTTGGGACATGGGAGAAAACCGGAGCACCCGGAGGAAACTCAGATTGTCCCCCTAGATTCCACCATTCACCGAGAGACTAGGTGCAACTTACAGTGGCCGATCAAACAATCAATCTGCAGATCTCTGCAATGTGGGAGAAAACTGCAGCAGCCAGGGACATCTGCACAGTTACAGGGAGAACATGCAAACTCCACAGACACAGCACTGGTGGTCAGCATTGAATCCGATCAATGGGGCTGTGTGGCAGTAACTCCACTCTACCATCAGTAACACTACAGGCTGTATCACCAGGCTACCCTGTTAATTGCCTTAATGAGCAGCAACAACTACCAAACTACAGGCATCGCAAACCTCAATGTAGTAAAACTCTTAGTCATGAAGAAAGCCGGTTCGAGTAGAAAGACAAGGTTGTTTTACACATCTTATGAAAACATGAGATGTTCTACCTTGACCCAGATAGAACACTGTGTGCACCAGTCTTCATTCTTGGTAGATAACTTGATAGGTTAGTTTCGAGATACAGCGTGGAAACGGGCCCTTCTGCCCACTGAGTCCGCACCGACCAGCGCTCCCCACACACCGACACTATCCTACACACTAGGGATAAGTTTTACAATTTTACCAAACCATTTACCCTGCAAACCTGCACGTCTTTGTAGTGTGGGGGGAAACCGGAGTACCCAGAGAAAACCCATGGTCACGGGGGGATAGCGAGCTGACAGCAATTACTTCCACAAAGAAGCATCGAGTCTCGGCCCTACAAGTCCATGCCGAACAAGTTTTTTTTTCCCCTTAGTCCCACCTGCCTGCACTCATACCATAACCCTCCATTCCCTTCTCATCCATATGCCTATCCAATTTATTTTTAAATGATACCAATGAACCTGCCTCCACCACTTCCACTTGGAGCTCATTCCACACCGCCACCACTCTCTGCGTAAAGAAGGTCCCCCTCATATTACCCCTAAACTTCAGTCCCTTACATCTGAAGTCATGTCCTCACTCACACATCCTCTTGGCAAAGGGAAAAGCTTGAACAGGTAGACTCTGTCTATCCATGCTCATCTTTTAAAAGAGTCAACCATCAGGTCCATGTCTAACGGGGAAAGTCATGACAGGGATGGTCTTCCACAAGAGCAGCGAGTCTTGATGGTAAAAGTCAAGACTTTCCACCTTAACTAAGTCAGGATATCTTGACGTTTCTCTCAACTTCTGCGAATGATTGAAGTAATCACTACCCAGTGCAAAAGCCTGGCCAGAAATGTCACCCATTCCTTCTATCAGAGTTCACTGGATACAGCAAGCATTTGGAGGGGAATCCATTAAACCAGGCATGGAAACACATTGGCCGCACAGATTGAACAGGTGGACTACTGCACTATTCAATGCATATTTTAAAACTTGTCAACTTGAGTCCATGTCATAAATGAGAAAGTCATTTTTGGATTCAAAAGCACTAAATGAATCCAGAGATGTTGGCAAGGTGACATATCTAAATTTTTTGTTTTTAAATAACATACCGATACCCAAATCGGACAAAAATGTCACCCATTCCTTTCTCCTGAGCCAGGATAGTCAAGCCTGTGGACGGAATCAATCTAACGTCCAAAAATCTTTTTTTGGATTGTATTTTTCACTGCACTGTTTAGCGTTACATCTGGGAGATATAGCCCCTATCATCAAGAGAATTTTTGCGTTTGGGTCCGCGCAAAACCAGCAAAATGCCACTAAGATGTTGGCAATCCACTAGGTACAATTTACATTTATAACCAACATCAAATAATCAATTTGACAAGCATCAAATGCTTTTCCTGAGCGGGTGCAACCTGTCACTGCAGCATCTATGGAGAAATAGCTTTTTTTGGCGTTTTAGTTTCGGGCTTACGAAAGAGAAACCCGAAAGTTGCCTAAGCCCTTCGCTCCATAGAGCTGCTGCGCACCTGCTGAGTTTCTCCAGCTTTTTTGTGTAACCTTCGATTCTCCAGCATCTGCGGTTTACACTTATACCAAGCAAATTAACCTACAAACCTGTACGTCTTTGGAGTGTGGAAGGAAACCGAAGATCTCGGAGAAAACCCACGCAGGTCACGGGGAGAACGTGCAAACTCCGCGCAGGCAGCACCCGTAGTCAGGATCAAACCCGGGGTCTCTGGTGCTGTAAGTGCTACAAAGCAGCAACTCTACCGCAGCTCCACCGTGCCATATGCTCTGCTAAATGAGGATAGGTTTTGGAATGATATCGATGATATTATGGGAGTTTTATGTTATTTTTTCTGCAGTCATAGAGTCATAGATTTAGTCTAGTTTATTGTCACGTGTACCGAGCGGAAGTGAAAACCATTTGTTGCGTGTTAACCAGTCAACAGAAAGACTATGCATGATTACAATCGAGCCACCCACAGTGCAAAGATACATGATAAAGGGAATAGTCTGTGCGGCACGGTGGCATACCAGTAGAGCTACTGCCTCACAGCGCCAGAGACCCGGGTTTGATCCCGACTACGGGTGCTGTCTGCATGGAGTTTGTACGTTCTCCCCGTGACCTGCGTGGATCTTCTCAGGGGTCTACGTTTTCCTCCCACACTCCAAAGACGTACAGGTTTGTAGGTTAATTGGCTTGGTATTAATGTAAAATTGTCCCTCGTGTGTGTGTGTATGATAGTGTTAGTGTATGGGGATCTCTGGGCGGTGTGGACTCGGTGGGCCGAAGGGCCTGTTTGCATGCTGTATCTCTAAACTAAACTGCAAGATAAAGTCCAAGAAATGGTGAGTAAAGATATCCTGAGGGTCTCCAATGAAGTAGATAGTAGCTCAGTACCTCTCTCTAGTTGGTGAGAGGATGGTTCTGTTGCCTGATAACAGCTGGGAAGAATCTGTCCCTGAATGGGATGTGTGTTTGCACAGTTCTGTACCTTTTGCCTGATGGGAGAGGAGAGAAGAGGGAGTGGCCAGGGTGCGACTCGTCCTTGATGATGCTGCTGGCCTTGCTGAGGCAGCGTGTGGGGTAGATGGAGTCCAAGGAAGGGAGGTTGGTTTATGTGATGGTCTGCACAGTGCCACAGTGACCAAGTGATGGGGAAATCCTTCTTTAGATTGCAACCCAGCAGTATGAATATTGAAGGTACACAAAAAAGCTGGAGAAACTCAGCGGGTGCAGCAGCATCTATGGAGCGAAGGAAATAGGCAACGTTTCGGCCCGAAACGTTGCCTATTTCCTTCGCTCCATAGATGCTGCTGCACCCGCTGAGTTTCTCCAGCTTTTTTGTGTACCTTCGATTCTCCAGCATCTGCAGTTCCTTCTTAAAAACAGTATGAATATTGATTTCTCTTCCTTCAGGTGACTCTTACTTTCCCTCTTTCCCCGTCCCTTCCCCATCCTGGTTCTCCAACTAGTTCTACTGTCCTCCTGATTGAATATTACTGACTGTATGCCGCATTGTCACTTTCTCCTCGGCTAACAATGAATCATGCTACATTTCCTGATCATCATATGCTTTGATTTGTCATTTTCACACCCTACCCTTCCATATCCCTAGACTCCATCTCCCCTGACTCTCAGTCTGAAGATGTGTCTCGACCCGAAACGTTGCCCATTCCTTCTCTCCAGAGATGCTGCCTGTCCCGCTGAGTTAAACTCCAGTGTTTTGTGTCTACCTGCCATTCACTAACTGTGCTCTAAAAGGAATTTATCCACATACCTCAATGGGTTGGACTTTAGTGTGAGTAACCTAGACAAATACAAAGTAATCTATGCTCCCCAATTAATTAAATTAGCGTAAATGCTTTTAATAGTTTAAAATTGATTTTAAGTGCATAACGTTGAAGAATGTAAATTCAAAATTTAAAATTTATTTGCGGTTTTAATGACTTTAATACTTTTTGACAGGAACATTCAGAAACACAAATAGTTCTTAACAGGTTTCACATGTGCCTTACCCTGAGGGACATGGTTTAGTCATTTATCAAGCCTGGCTTCTGTTTACTATGACCACCCACATATACATTGCATGACAGGACAAAAGGTCCAAACATCTGAAATTTGGGGTTGGAACTGCTCTGGTACGGTCACCACTGCTGGCTACGTTTATCCGGCACAGTGGCGCAGCGGTAGAGTTGCTGCTTTACAGCGCCAGAGACCCGGGTTCGATCCTGACCATCAGTGTTGTCTGTACAGCGTTTGTATGTTCTCTTTGTGACCGCGTGGGTTTTCTCCGGGTGCACTGGTTTCCTCCCACACTCCAAAGACGTGCAGGTTTGTAGGCTAATTGGCTTGGTATAAACATTAGAGAAGCAGCAACATAATGCCTGATAACGAGGATGTTGCCCGGACTCGAGGGTCTGATCTACAGGGAGAGGTTGAGGCAGGCTGGGACTCTATTCCCTGGAGCACAGGAGGATGAGGGGTTATCTTATAGCGATGTACAAGATCGTGAGAGGATTAGATAGGGTGAATGCACAGAGATAGGGTGAATGCACAGAGTGTTTTGCCCGAAGTACGCAACTCAAGAACCAGAGGACATTGGTTTAAGGTGAGGGGGGAAAGATTTAATACAAACATTTTTCGCACAAAGGGCGGTGGGTGTATGGAACGAGCTGCCGGAGGAGGTTGTTGTCACCTATTTAAGAAACATTTGGACAGGTACATGGATAGGGCAGGTTTGGAGGGATATTGGCCAAACAATGCAGGTGGGACTAGTGCAGATGGGGCAAGTAGTTTGGTGTGGGCAAGTTGGGCTGAAGGGCCTGTTTCCACACTGTACGAGTCCATGACTCTGATACACGTATTTCAAATTTGCAACTTTCCAGTCACAGAATCTCAGTGGGTCTTTGCATATTTTGGATTGGTTTCAGCACAGGGGGATCTTATCCAATTCTCGTTGCATCACCATGGAATCCTTTACACTTCATTCGTTGTAACAAATGTTTTAGCAGATGAAAGACGGAATTGAATTTCAGTTCTTCATCCTATATCAATAGTGGTTTTGAACAATGTGTTCTTTTTGGAAGATTTTCAAATGCACTGTACCTTTTCATTATTGGCTTGGCCCTGGAAGAAGATATCATTTTATTCATCATCGTGGGTAGGGACGTTATCCAAAACTGGGCAGGAAGGATCTAGTGTCCCAAGCTGTAGAGGATTGGGAGAGATCTTGCTGTGCGGCTGTCAACAACTTTAACTCAAACGACACCAAGACACCAAGACACAGAATACCGTATGATTTTATTACTGAAGCAACCTCTTAGTTGCATATCTACCTCATTCAGTTCTTCTGTTATTGTAGATAGACACAAAATGCTGGAGTAACTCAGCGGGCCAGGCAGCATCTCTGGATAGAAGGTTAGAAGGATTGGGTCACGTCTCGGGTTAAGACCCTTCTTCAGACTTCTGAAGAAGGATTTCGACCCGAAAAGACACCCATTCCTTCTCTCCAGAGGTGCTGCCTGTCCCGCTGAGTTGCGCCAGCATTTTGTGTCTATCTTCGGTGTAAACCAGCATCTGCAGTTCCTTCTTACACATTCTGTTATTGTACTTTAATATTTTTGCACTAGTTTAGTTTAGTTTAGTTTAGGGATACAGCGTGGAAACAGGCCCTTCAGCCCACCGAATCTGTGCCAACCCGTAATCCCCGTACACTAGTATTATCCTACACGCACTAGGACAATTTACTTCTTTTATAAACCGAAGCCAATTAACCTACAAACCTGTACGTACGTCTTTGTAGTGTGGTAGGAATCCAGAGGACCCAGGGAAAGGAAGGTGAAAGCTAAACAAACAGCCCTAGATTGTGGGAAAGAGAAAGAATAGGTTGTGTTCTTACTGCAGAAGCTGGAATCTTATAGGGAACAGAAAGTGCCGGGGTAACTCACTGAGTCAGGCAGCATCTCTGGAAGAGAGGATCAGAGAGGAGGGGGCATGATGACTATTGATGGGCAGAGAGAAGGGGGTGTGAGGAAGAAGGGTTTCACCCCGAAACGTCACCCATTCCTCTCCAGAAATGCTGCCTGCCCTGCCGAGTTACTCCAGCGTTATGAATCTAGCATCTCTGGAAGACACGGATAAGTGGTGTATCAGTTCAGGATCCTTCCTCTGTCATTCAAAAGATATTTGGACAAGTTTCATGGGTAAGAAAGGTTTACAGGGATATTGACAAAATGTGTGGAAATGGGACTAGGTCCCATAGGGCCTGTTTTCATGCTCTTTCACTATGACTCGGGAGATGTGGGCTGAACAATGGTGTTAGAGACTTAGGAAGCCAGGTTACATTTCAAAAGTGGAAGGGTGAGATAGAAAACTTCAGTGTCAACTTGCTTCAGAGTTGAAGCAAAGGCTTGAGGGCAAGGATTTGTGAAGTTCAGCCCAATCTGTAAAGGTGTGTGTAGGAAGGAACTGCAGATGCTGGCTTAAATTGAAGATAGGCACAAAATGCAGGAGTAACTCAGCGGGACAGGCAGCATCTCTGGATAGAACTGTAAAGGTAAGTGAATGAGTTGCTGTGGTTCAAATTGGGGGTGGGGGGGGACACGTTTGTTGTCTGGGGCCAACACAGAGTCGCGGAAAACAGATGCATCCAAATGGAGAACGTATGTGATCATTCTTCATTTGGCATTGAGCAAGAATTGGGGGCGGGCAGGTCACAGACAATAGATCACATCCATCTATCATTGTCTGGAAAGTACGCCAAACCTGCATTCATTATTTAAGGAATATTTTGACATTCAAAAGCAAATTATAATGTTCTAATTATAATCAATAATATTGTACGCTTGGAATTGATTGTAACCTGTTTCATCAAGTAATGCATTGATATTTTCACGTTGGCTGCAGCTGCTTGAATACTGTGCGTTCTCAATGCAACTGGATGAGATTGCTCTTGTAATTTCCGATGGACAATATGCCTACGGTCACGTTGGGAGGTAAGGCCACCCTTTATCGAACCTTGTTCTGAGAGCAAATGAGGAACTAAGTTTCTTGACATCAAAATGTTACATCGTGAAATGAAATCGTGAACAAAGATAAAGTCTCTGGCCAATTAAATGCAATATGTCTCAGATCTGGCCGTACGGTTTTCATTAAGTCTTGAAGCTTTGAGAAACTTACGGGTCTGTCCCACTTACGCAACTTTTTCGGCGACTGCCGGCACCCGTCAGTGGTCATTGCAGGTCGGCGAAAAGTTTCAACGTTAAAAATTCAGCGGCGACCAGAAAGATGCTACGACTCTTTGGGTGACTGAGGAGACTCAGGACCATACAGCGACACCCTGGCAACACGTCACGGGGTGAAGTCTGTTGGATCGCAAGTAGTCGCCCAAAGAGTCGTACCTTGTTCTGGTCACCACTGGATTTTCAACGTGATGAAAATTATCTAATGCAGAAAGTTTTGCTAATACTGTTGGGAAATATTTAATTTATTAATATTTAATAAATATTAATATTAAAGTCATTCTCCAAAGGGGAAGCTGCAAATGTATCTTCTGGTTGTTCAGCATTCCTGTTGCTTGTTGGTGAGATATCTTGCACACATTACAAGGAACTCATTTGCAATTCATTGTCTAATGTAGAGATACTGTAGATTAGATGAGTGGGCAGGAGCTAATCTTATATACAAAGGGGGTTCCAAATTGATTACTTGTGTTTTTGCAGTTGTCATTTTGTGACCTGTTCTTTGGATTCCCTCTGCTTGTTGCCGTACAAGATCTCCCAGTTTTGTGTTGAGGCTGAGGCAATGCCTGAGCCAGAAGGTTCATAACGATGAGTCCATTTGTGGAGAGATTGGATTGCATTGGGGTGTATTCATTGGAGTTTAGAGATACAGCAACGTGGAAACAGGCCCTTCGGCCCACCGAGTCCGCGCCGACCAGCAATCACCCCGTACTCCAACATTATCCTACGCACAAGGGACAATTTACTATTTACAGAAGCCAATTAACCTACAAACCCACGTGTCTTTGGAGTGTGGAAGGAAACCGGAGCACCCGGAGCAAACCCATGTGGTCACGGGGAGAACGTACAAACTCTGTACAAACAGCATCCGTAGTCAGGATTGAACCTGGGTCTCTGGCGCTGTGAGGCAGTGACTCCACCTCTATGCCACCCCTCCGGGTGCTCCGGTTTCCTCCCACATCTCAAAGCATTGCAGCTTCTAGGTTTATTTGCCCCTCCGTAGGGCCAATTGCCCGAGGGGGATAACACAGAACTGGTGGTGATCGGGCCATCGGTCAGGGGTCTTCAAACCCGAGCACGATCTTCTACACCCCCAATCCCACCTCGCTCACCACCACTCCTTTGGTTCCTCTTGACTAAGCAATTGCACAGAATCTAAGGCCCCAACCCGAAACATCACCCGTCCTTTCCCTCCAGAGATGCTGCCTGACCCGCTGAGTTACTCCAGCACTCTGTGTCCATCTTCACAGAATCCAATCCTTTTCCAAGTATTTTCAGCTGCTTCATCAAATGACCTTCCTACTATCACAATGTTGGAAGCAGGAATGTTCGTGATGCTCACAGTGTTCAGTTCTGTTTGCACGTCATTACATAGTGAGGCTGTCCCTGCCTGCATGCTGGAAGACCAGGGTGTTACTCATCCAAAGGCTGATAAGTGGCAAGTAAATTCAGCATTACTCAAGTACAAGCAATGGTCATCTCCAACAAGATAAACCTCCCCCCCCCCACAGCATTCAAAGGCATCATCAACTTCTGATGTATAGATGTTGAGGGGTCATGTTGCAGCAATCCCCGCACATTAACTCCACCCTACACACATTAGGAACAGTTTACACATACAACAAGCCAATCGACCTATGTACCTGCACGTCTTTGGAGTGTGGGAGGAAGCCGAAGATCTCGTAGAAAACCCATGCGGTCACGGGGAGAACGTGGAAACCGTACAGACAGCATCCAAAAAGATGAAGGAGAGCAAGTAAATGTGAGAACCATCTCCTGCAACCTCTCCTGAAAATAACCAATGTAGAAATGATTTAATGTGGGGTCGATGCCTGGTGCTTGTGTGCTTCTTGTAGCAAGCACAACTTTACCACATGGTTTGTTCAAAATAGTGCTCTATGGATAGGACAGGTTTGGAGGGAGATGGACCAAGCGCAGGCAAGTGGGACTAGTGTAGCTGGGACATTGTTGACCAGTGTGGGCGAGTTGGGCCGAAGGGCCTGTTTCCACACTGTATCACTCAATGAATGTATCCATATGTCAAGTGATGGATTAAAGAATGTTGACCTTAGCAATACTGCCAACATCTTGTGAGGGAATTTGATTTAAGTTTAATACATTTGATTCAGATTGTTCTGAACGCACTCCTCCAGATTCAGGGACATCTTCTTCCCAGTTGTTATCAGGCAACTGAACCATCCTACCAATAACTAGAGAGCAGTCCTGAGGTGCTCTCTGCCTCATTGGAGACCCTTGGACTATCTTTGATCTGACTTTAAGGCATAGATTCTTGATTAGTACAGGTGTCAGAAGGTATGGGGAGAAAGCAGGTGAATGGGGTTAGGAGGGAGACCTGATGGGCCGAATGGCCTAATTCTACTATTTTCTTATGACCTTTACCTTGCACTAGATGTTATTCATGTTATTCCCTTTATCATGCATTTGTACTCTGTGGATGGCTCGATTGTAATCATGTATTGTCTTGTGAGGGAATTTGTATGGTTTCGGCCCGAAACGTTGCCTATTTCCTTCGCTCCATAGATGCTGCTGCACCCGCTGAGTTTCTCCAGCTTTTCTGTGTAACCATTGTCTTACTACTGACTGGTTATAGCACGCAACAAAAGCTTTTCACTGTACCTCAGTATATGAGACAATAAACTAAACTAAATTTGTGGGTAAGATTCAACTTGAGTAGAGTTAGAGGACTGACTGAACGTTGTTGCCTTCCTCCACATTGAAGAATGCTGTGGTGGATGTTTGTGTTGAATCTTATTGTGTGGTGTGTGTTCTTTTTGAGTGTATCGCTGCTGGCAAATTCATTTCACTGCATAAAATAAAATTGACTTTGACTTTGACTTTTAACATTCCCGCTGAATGAGTGTGATCCTTTGGAACCTTTCAGACCCCTGGTACATTATTTCTACATGTTGGTTCGATAACCTGTGATCATTACACCCTCAGTTACATCCATTTCATGCAATGAAATTTTAAACGGTGCTTAAATAAAGGTTGTACTTCAGAGGAAGATATACAGCCAACTACTGCTGACCCACAAAACATTCCTTCAAAGCTAAATGTAAACCTTGCCTTGGTTGAATGTGTTAAGACTTGAACCTGGGCCAGCACTGAAGAACAAATAAATGAGTCTTTCTACAGAACAGACAACTGAAAAGAAACAAGTAATAATTATCTCATTTTACTATTTCCAGTAAAAATGTGAATTCAATAGTTTTTGGTTTCGGTTGTCCAATCTCAACAGTGGAACTGCTAGCAATTGGCTAATGCTGAGCTAAAGAATGATTTATTATCAGTAGGACATTAAAAGCAGAAGGGGAGACCATTTTGCACCTTATTGTGTAGGAAGGAACTGCAAATGCTGGTTTATACCTAGGATAGACACAGAATGCTGTAACTCAGCAGGACAGGCAGCATCCCTGTGAATGCGTGGGTTTTCTCCGGGTTCTCCGGTTTCCTCCCACATTCCAAAGATGTGCGGGTTTGTAGGCTAATTGGTTTCCGTGAAAATTAGTTTTTGACAATGTATCTTTGCTAATGGTTCAGATGTAAAACATTTGACCAACTGAGGATCTTCTGGACAGCTGCCAGTATCTCACCATCCACCTCCCATTTAATGGGTGGCACAGTGGCACAGCTGGTTGGACCAGAGACCCCGGTTCGATCCTGACCTTGGGTACTGTCTGTGCTGAGTTTGCACATTCTCCCTGTGACTGCATGGGTTTTCTCTGGGTGCTCCGGTTTCCTCCCACATCCCAAAGACCTTTGAGCTTGTAAGTTAATGGCCTCAGTAAATTGCCTCTAGAGTGTAGGGAGTGGATGCAAACGTGGGGTAACCTACAGCTAGTGTGAGCAGTGATCAATGGTCAGCGGGGACTCGATGGTCCACACATTGAATTCAGATCTGCAAGACCATTCAACAAGATGGACAATCTGATTCCACAGATAACCTTGTGATCCATTTGCCGTGGTTCCATTTAACAACATAGCTCTTTTTTCTAAATAATGTTTCATAAAATATGGAGGATACTCAGTAAAATCTTACTTGACTGAGACCACATTTTACTGACCAACCAACATCTGTCACAGTGGAAATACTCTTCCATAATAAAGATCTGTAACAATTGAGCACATTAACGAAGGAACAACAGGAGAATTGTTCCCCAGGCTGCTTTTAGACTTAAGTGGAATCATACTCATTATTTTTAAGCTTTATTGATTTTAATTGACTGCTATTCTTATAATGGGAATGGCAATAATTCAATAAAAATGTCATTCGTTCCGTTTAAAATGCTGTGGGATGTTTTGAAAATGTGATAAGAGAATGTACAAAGGCAGGTGCTTGTAATGGGAGGACACATGTCCAGTGTCCAGTCTTACCCTGCAGCCTGTTTTGCAGTTTTATTGAATACGTCTGACTTGGTGTGAGGGCGTAGAGGGACATGGGCTAAATGCAGGCAAATGGGACCAAGCCAGTATGCCAACTAGGTTGGTGTGGACATGGTGGGCCGAAGACCCTCTTTCCATGCTTGTGCAGCTCAATAACTCTGACTAGATAGACACAAAAAGCTGGGGTAACTCAGCGGGCCAGGCAGCATCTCTGGAGAAAAGGAATGGGTGACGTTTCAGGTCGAGACCCTTCCTCACCCTTTCTCCTGACTCTCGGTCTGAGGAAGGGTCTCGACCCAAAGCGTCACCTATTCCTTTCCTAGGTGACATTTTGGCGAAAGACTCTTCTTCAGAGTGGAGGGACAAGACTCCAGCCTGAAGAAGGGTCCTGACCAGAAATGTCACCCATCCTTTTTCTCCAGAGATGCTGCCTGACCCGCTGAGTTACTCCAGCACTCTGTGAAACGTCACCTATCCATGTTCTCCACAGATGCTGCCTGACTCTCTGAGTTACTCCAGCACTTTGTGACTATCTTACTGCTTGCCCTGTTGAATAATGGTTCATGACTGCTGACCATTGTGTCAACAGGTATTGCTCAGTTTCATAAGCTCATAAGTGATAGGAACAGAATTAGGCCATTCGGGCCATCAAATCAACACTGCCATTCAATCATGGCTGATCTATCTTTCTCTCTCAACCCCATTCATCTGCCTTTTCCCCATAACCTCTGACACCTGTAACTAATCAAAAATCTGTTCATCCCCGCCTTAAAAATATCCTGTGGCAAATGTAATGATTCACCATCCTCTGACTAAAGAAATTCCTCTTCATTTCCTTCCTAAAGGTAGGCCCTATTATTCTGAGACTGGCCTCTGGTCCTAGACTCTGTCACTAGTGGAAACATCCTCTCCATGTTCACTATTGGTTCACCTTTCACTATTGGGTACGTTTCAATGTTATTGGAGTTGCTTGTGTGTGGCTGTGACTGTACTGTGCATCGTACAAGGTTCCTAGCCCCAGTTGATCTGAATTTCATCTGTGTCTCTCGGCTTCCTTGCTGCACGTTCTTGTCTTTCGCTTTGCTCACACAAGTGTAGATCATCTCTACTGCAGAGTATCTCTGGAAGACGTGTCCACATAGGTGGTCCAAAAATAAGTGGAGCTTATGACTCCATTGTTGGTTTTGAATGTGAGGTTAATCTGTGATACCGTGAAAAGCAGTGGAGTTCGTACTTCCATGAGCATTGCAGAAACTAGCTTCAGCATTGATGGTTCCTCTTCACTATTGGTTTGTGACCAGGGCGGTGTGGTTTTGTGAAGTGTAAAAGCTAGGCACACTGTAAGCCTTCTGAATCGGGCCAACAGAGCTCGTCTCCATTCTGTACGGTTATAGTCATACAGTCATACAGCGTGACAACTGGCTCTTCAGCCCAACTTGCCCACACTGGACCCATCTACACTAGTCCTGCCTGCCTGCGTTTGGTCCATATCCTTCTAAACCATTCCTATCCATGTACCTATCCAAATGCCTTGTAAATGTTGAAATAAACAACTGCAGATGCTGATTCATACCAGAGATATAGACACAGAGCGCTGGAGTAACTCAGCGGGTCAGGCAGCATCTGTGGAGAACATGGATAGGTGACGTTTCACAGAGTGCTGGAGTAACTCAGCGGGTCAGGCAGCATCTGTGGAGAACATGGATAGGTAACGTTTCGCAGAGTGCTGGAGTAACTCAGCGGGTCAGACAGCATCAGCGGGTCAGGAGAACAAGGACAAACAAGAGAACTGGAGAACAAGGATGGGCAACATTCCGGGTTGAGACTAGAAACGTTGCCCGTCTGAAGGTTTCTGACCCGAAACAACGCTTGTCCTCTTTCTCAAGAGGTGTTGCCTGTCCCACTGAGTTACAAACACAAGACACAGTGGTGCAGCACCCGTAGGCAGGATCGAACCGGGGTTTCTGCCACTGTAAGGCAGCAGATCTACCGCTGCCCCACTGTGACCTTGAGCTTATCATTTGGTAAACCAGGAGCAAGTGCCCAATCCTGACACTCCCTTCCCTGTAGTATATATATTTATTGAGGTCATTAACCGCATAAAATATGTCTGTATCTCAAGGTTAAAGAGCTGCCTGGATCTTACATCAGCATTTATCTACTTTGGAACGGATGAAGTTGACCCGACATGTTAAACTATAATGCATTAAGCTTAATACAAGAACAGCAAAGCCAGGAACTGTTAGCCTTGCTCACTCACATCTGGTTTGGTGCATCGACCAGCTGTGTTGCTATAATCAGCGTGGCATGGTTGAGCTATTTGCTCCAGACTTAGAATGGCATTGGGGATAAGTGGCAAACTCCAAGGGGTAGAAATCTTATGCGTTGTGTTTTAAATTCTTGTCCCAATACCCAGCACAGGGTTGGCTGTGAACCTTTCAAACCAAAAAAAGAATTGGGGGAGGGATATCTGAACTTGGCCTCTAGTTTGCAATGAAAATTATAGGCAGAACACTCACTGTGAAAGACTGAACTCCATTTAAAGTAAACAAAACATGCTGGAGAGACTCAGCGGGTGAGGCAGCACCTATGGAGAAAAAAAAAGGAGTAGGCGACGTTTCGGGTCGAGACCCTTCAGGGTCTCGACCCGAAACGTCACCCACTCCTTTTTTGAAACATAGATGCTGCCTCACCCGCTGAGTCTCTCCAGCATTTTTTGTCTACTTTCGATTTTTCCAGCATCTGCAGTTCCATCTTGAACTACATTTAAAGCTCTATGTAAACATCACTCTGTTTATTGGCTTAGAAAATTCTAAACCAGTGTAAACTCTACTGATTCCATCTGGATTACATTACGTATTCCAAATAGATTTAATTGCAAAATTAAAGTTTTATTTGAAAAATCTCTGTGAGATTATGTATGACTCCGAGCCCCTCTTTCCTTCAGGCACAAGTCTAGTTGAGTTTAGTTTATTGTCACGTGTAAGCGAGGTACTGTGGAAAGCTTTTGTTGTGTGCTAACCAGTCAGCGGAAAGTAATACATGATTACAATCCAGACATTCACCCTTTGAGAATAGGGAAGATTCAAACAAGAGGACATGACTTCAGAATTAAGGGACAGAAGTTTAGGGGTAATATGAGGGGGAACTTCTTTACTCAGAGAGTGGTAGCGGTGTGGAATGAGCTTCCAGTGGAAGTGGTGGAGGCAGGTTCATTGGTATCATTTAAAAATAAATTGGATAGGCATATGGATGAAAAGGGAATGGAGGGTTATGGTATGAGTGCAGGCAGGTGGGACTAAAGGGGAAAAAAAAAATTTGTTCGGCACGGACTTGTAGGGCCGAGATGGCCTGTTTCCGTGCTGTAATTGTTATATGGTTATATGGTTATATGGTATAGATACATGAAGAGGGAATAACGTTTAGTGCAAGGTAAAGCCAGCAAAATCCAATCAAGGATAATCCCAGGGTCACCAATGAGGTAGATAGTAGTTCAGGACCCCTCTCTCGTTGTGGGTAGGATGATTCATTTGCCTGATAACAGCTGGGAAGAAACTGCCTCTGTATCTGGAGGTGTGCGTTTTCACACTTCTGTACCTTTTGCCCTATGAGAGAGGGGAGAAGAGGGAGTGGCCAGGGTGAGACTGTTCCTTAATTATTGCTGCTGGTCTTGCCGAGGCAGCTTGAGTTGTAGATCGATTCAATGATCTAGTGATTTACCAGAGGTCAGAGAACAGGGACGTGTAGATTATAATCAGAAGACCAAAGTGAAGAGATGGGGCCATCTTCCTCAGGCATTATGAGTTCATATTTAACAGAGAGGCTTTGCCAGACATACTCTATTTATCAGACCTACAGTCTGAAGAAGGGTCTCGACCCAAAACGTCACCCATTCCTTCTCTCCAGAGATGCTCCCTGACCCGCTGAGTTGCTCCAGCATTTTGTGTCTATCTTCGATTTAAACCAGCATCTGCAGTTCTTTTCTACTACTATATGTGTGTTGTGTTTGAGACGCCAATATCATTGAAGCAGCCACCATTATTGGTCTTGTGTTGCAATTCTTCTAAAGAGAGTGTTTGGCATCTTCCTTGAGCACAGTCTTATTGGGTCAACAATTAGAGTCATAGAGCCATAGCGCAAGGAAACAGGCCCTTCGGCCCAACTTGCCCATGCCGACCAACATGTCCCATCTGCACTCGTCCCACATGCCCGCATTTGCCCCATATCCCTCTAAGCCTTTCCGATTCATGTATCCGTCCAAAAATATTTTAAATGCTGTTATTTAACTACCTCCTCTGGCAGCTCATTCCACATCACCACCACCCTCTGCATGAAAAAGCTGTTGCTCAGGTTCCTATTAAATCTTTCCCCTCTCAACTTAAATTATTATCACCTTAATCCTAGAGAGCGGTCCTGACCTCCTATCTACTTGGTTGGAGACCCTCAGACTATCTTTAATCGGACATTACAGGATTTTACCTTGCATTAAACGTTATTCCCTTTATACTGTATCTGTACATTATGGACAGCTCGATTGTAACCACGCAGAGACCTTGCGTTGACTGGATTGCACGCATGTATAAAAAAGCTTTGCACTTTACGAACTAAACTAAAACAAAGGTAAAGAAAAACAGGATCTTGATAATGAAAAGAATTACAATTAATTCTGTCCACGTGATGAGATCGAAACTCTATCGCTTTAACTGAAGACTCATGTTTAATGGATTCCACATTGTTTTATTTTCTTATTGCAGCATAACATGAGAACTTCAGATGTTATCAATGTGTTTTACACCCCTGATTGAAAGTTGGCACATTACTCATACCCTTTAGTATAAAGTACTGAATTTGACCCTATGTTTATCAACCATTATATAGCAGTCAGTGCAAGGAGGGCCAGCAATTTAGGACACAAAGCCACATTAATTTTCAGTGTTGGATCTTATGCTTGTTTGGTGTGTTAAATATGTAATGCCTGCTGCAAAAGTACCCAACTGGATCCCCTGCAACTAATTGTGACATTTAGAGACAAGGTGCATGGAAACAGGCTCTTCGGCCCAACTTGCCCTCACCAACCAACCAACATTCCCCATCTGCACTAGTCCCACTTGCCTGTACTTCACCCATATCCCGCAAAATCTGTCTAAATGTTTCTTAAACATTGTGATGTTACCTGCCTCAACTACCTCCTCCAGCAGCTCGTTCCACCACCCTCTATGCAAAAAAAGTTGCTCCTCGGGTTCCTATTAAATCTCCCCCCCCCCACCTTAAACCTATGTCCTCTGGTTCTCGATTCCCCAACTCTGGGCATTCTATTCCCCTCATGAGCTGGGTTTGAGTGGGAACTCTTACACCCAATATGGTCAATGTTTGGATCAAACTTCATCACCCTTGCCTACATTGCCTCTTAATCGATGAACGATTCCATTCAAAATCCTTAATCTTGTGAAACCTAATTTGTCCGTGGATCATGATGGGGAAAGAGTGGATCAAAGCAGGGCTTCAGGGAAGATTGGGCCTTGCGTCAGGTGGGATAAGGACCGTCTGGTGACAATGGGTTGACAATGGTGTGGGTGAAGGGGATGGTGGCCATTGGGCTCAGGATCAGAAGCAGGGGTTTAGTTTAGTTTAGAGATACAATGTGACAACAGGCCCTTCGGCACATCAAGTCTTCGCTGACCAGCGATCCCAGCACCTTAACTCTATCCTACACACTACAGGGACAATTTACACATACAAAGCAATTCACCTACAAACCTATACGTCTTTGGAATGTGGGAGGAAACCGAAGATCTCGGAGAAAACCCACGCAAGTCACGGGGAGAATGTACAAATTCTGTACAGACAGCACCCGTAGTCGGGATCGAACCCAGGTCTCTGGCGCTACAAGCGCTTTAAGGCAGCAACTCTACCGCTGCGCCACCGTGCCGCACACAGGGACTGCCCCAGCAGTGGAGGCCAATCACTGGATGTTTTCAAGAGAGAGTTAGATATAGCTCTTCGGGCTAATGGAATCAAGGGATATGGGGAGAAAGCAGGAACGGTACTGATTTTGGATGATCAGCCATGATCACATTGAATGGTGGCGCTGGCTCGAAGGGCCGAATGGCCTACTCCTGCACCTATTTTCTGCTTCTATGCAAGTAGGATTGAAAGCATGGAGATTGAATGCAGATACGATGAGGGGTTTGGAGGCAGCAAGGACATGCAATGAGAGAACCTGGGAACAATAGCTGGAGGCAGACAGTGGAGCAGACATGAACATTCATTCAAGGAGGATTGGGAGAAGATGAACAACTTTGACTCCCTGAACATGTTTTTTTAGTTTAGTTTAGAGATACAGCGCGGAAACAGGCCCTTCGGCCCATCGAGTCCGCACTGACCAGCGATTCCCGCACACTAACACTATCCTACACTGAGGACAATTTACATTTATCGAAAGCCAATTAACCTACAAACCTGTACGCCTTCGGAGTGTGGGAGGAAACTGAAGATCCCGAAGAAAATCAACACTGGTCACGGGGAAAACGTACAAACTCCGTACAGACAAGCACCTGTAGTAATGGTCTGTGAGGAAAGGTCTCGACCCAAAACGTCACCCATTCCTTCTCTCCAGAGATGCTGCCTGTCCCACTGAGTTACTCCAGCTTTTTGTGACTATCTCCAGATTTATTAGTGATGATCTTATGCCGATGGCATCCACACTGGGGGGGGGGGGGGAAACATAAAACCAAGTCTTTGGAACTGATAAACTGCTATGGACCTTAACCACGGCCGTTAATTCCTTCTGAATACGTTAACACTTTACAAAAATAGTGCTCAGTAAAGTTAATGCCAGCACAAAGAAAAACAAAGTCTCAGTGCCGTAATCATTCAGTTATAAGCATGCTCATATGTACGATTACCAAAGCCTCGATGAATGACCTTTTTGTGGTAAGCAATTGCAAATGTGACTTACTTTGTGCTGAGCTCCTCCTACGCTAGTGTGTAAGAACCCTGTACAGAGTGAGGGCTTTGTATTCGGCCAGTATTAATTACATGTAGGTATCTCACTGAAGTTTAGAGTGCCTGGATTTTTTTTTCTCCCGACTCTGGCTAAAACTTGCCTCTGTGTATTTTTTCTCCCCCGGATTTCTCAGTTCTCATTCCACAAATTATCTTCAAAAAAAATAACGAGTCCAGTGACTGGTGCAACAACATTGAACCTAACATGGTTTTGCAAGAGAGCAACATTCATGTTTTTCCTCAACAATTGACAAGCCATGTGCTCTGGACAGAGACCAAACTAGAATAGATGAACTTTTCATGCAGAATATAATTTCTGGTTGTTGTGATCAATGAGGGGGAGTTGCTATTTGATTACAATTTTCGCTGATCCAGCAAGTCCATTATTCTGCCCAGCGATTTTCATTTGTAACAGATGCCTTTCATTCGAGATGTAATGTTCAACGGTTGTTGGGAGGAAGCATAGAAACATAGAAATTAAGTGCAGGAGTAGGCCATTCGGCCCTTCGAGCCTGCACCACCATTCAATACGATCATGGCTGATCATCCAACTCAGTATCCCGTACCTGCCTTCTCTCCATACCCCCTGATCCCTTTAGCCACAAGGGCCACATCTAACTCCCTCTTAAATATAGCCAATGAACTGGCCTCAACTACCCTCTGTGGCAGAAAATTCCAGAGATTCACCACTCTCTGTGTGAAAAAATGTTTTTCTCATCTCGGGCCTAAAAGATTTCCCCCTTATCCTTAAACTATGACCCCTAGTTCTGGACTTCCCCAACATCGGGGTCAATCTTCCTGCATCTAGCCTGTCCAACCCCTTAGCTGCTCCTGAACCTGGACGTTACAGTTTTCAAGCTCCTGTACCTTCTTCCCGATGGTAGGGGTGAAATGAGAGCGTGACCTGGGTGGTGTGGGTCCCTGATGATGCTGGCTGCCTTTTTGAGGCAGCGACTCCTGTAGATCCCTTCGATGGTGGGGAGGTCAGTACCTGTGATGGACTGGGCAGTGTTCTGTAGATCCCTTCGATGGTGGGGAGGTCAGTACCTGTGACCTTCTTCATTCCTGGGTGTTCGATTTACTGAACCAGACCGCGTATATGCTCTACTGCACACCTGTGGAAGCTCAATAAAGAATTTGTTGACAAGGGGGAACAAGGGATACAGGGAGAGAGTTGTTACAGGGCTCTGACTTTGGATGATCAGACATGATCATTCAGGTTCCAAGGAACTAATGCCCTTATTTTCTATAGATTAACATCCCTTTGGAATTCAATGATTCTATGTCCTAATTGTCCTAGTTTTCATCCTCAACTTAATTTGTAAAATTCAAGTTCCCTTTCGTAGTCTTGTGCTAACTTTGCCCAATTATCCTGAAGTCTCTTCCTCAATGACAGATACCAACATCTCCCTAATGACTGATGTCAAGTGCAGTTAGCTAATAAGTTGTCTAATTGTTGGAAATGGCAATAGAATCTTTAAATGTGGTGAGAGGGTAATGTTTTTGGAGCATATTATCCACAGTGCTTGAAATCATTTCCATCCAATAGCAGTGTGGTCCACTCCATTAAGAGTCACAAGATTATCAAGCATGAAAGACATGCTCCTATTTCGTTTAGAGATACAGCGCGCCCACCAAGTCTGCGCGGACCAGCGATCACCCCGTACACTAACACCACCCTACCCACACACACACGAGGGATAATTACAATTCTTACTGAAGCCAATCAGCCAACAAATCTGCACGTCTTTGGAGTGCGGGAGGAAACCGGAGCACCCGGCTAAAACCCACTCAGGTCACGGGGAGAACGTACAAACTCAGTACGTACAAACAATACCCGTAGTCAGGATCGAACCGGGGTCTCTGGCGCTGTGAGGTAGCAACTCTACTGCTGTGCCATTTAAGTGCTTAAATCACAGTTGGAGCAGCTGTGATCTATTGATTTGCAGTGGGCAGCGGTGGTTGCCAGCATGTGCACTGCTGTAGGGAGCCAAGTCAAACATCATTACCCTTGGTGCAATGGTCAAGACGGCTCACTCTGCCAGAGATTACTGACAGGACCAAAATAAATCCTGTAGATTGTTTTACCTACTCTAAAAATGAGTCCAAAATCTGCCAAGCATTACCCTCACCTGAATGAGCAGATCCTGCCATTGGCAAAGTACCAGGTCAAAGCCCTTGGTTAAATAGTGAATTTAAATGATTAAATATCACAGTGGTAGAGTTGCTGCTTTGGTGATACAAAGATAGGTGAGACTCACAGAGCCTGCAAAGAGACATAGACAGGTCAACCAAGTAGGTAATATAATGGCAGATGGACTATAATGAGAATAAATATGAAATTTATCTACATTAGAAGGAAGAATAAAGATAAAGGCATTTTAAGTAAACTGAAATATTAAAGTGTGTTGTTTATAGAAAGCCTGTGTACTGTCTGTGTACAAACAGGACATTACTAATTACTAATTCGACACGCATGTTAACATCCTGAAAAGGAAGTCCGCTTGTATGTGGAATGAGTAATTAGTAATAAAACATCACCATTGGTTTTTATTGCAACCAATGTGGTATAAAAAGTAGGGACATTTTGCTTTAGGCTTTGATGTGACTTAACCTGGATGACAATGTACAGTGTTTAAGAGGGAACTGCAGATGCTGGAGAATCGAAGGTTACACAAAAATGTACAGTAGTTGTTATGCTTTAGTCCTTTTCCATTCTAGACCTTTTGGGATAAATAGGAGTTTCCCTCGATCGTTTTAACAGCGCTTCACTTTCTTTGAGTGAATTTTGCATTTTGAGCCTTAAAGCTCCTGCCCAACAGTTGTCCATGACTAGCTGACGTTTCGGGTCGAGACCTCTCTTCAGACTGAAGGGTTTCGACCCGAAACGTCACCCATTCCTTCTCTCCAGAGATGCTGCCCGTCCCGCTGAGTTACTCCAGCATTTTGTGTCTATCTTCGATTTAAACCAGTATCTGCAGTTCCTTCCTACACATAAAGTAACTTATCCATTACAACAGACTAATCTAAATTTCGTAAGTCAAAAAATTGTTGACCTTGAGTTTTTCCATTTGAAATTCCGTCTGGCAGTATTTGCCATTCAATTTCTGTAATTCTGCCCTTTTGTATCTTTCAACTAGCAATGCTGTGGATGGGTGGTGTCAGTAAACTAAGATAGATGAGGCTGGATACGTATATAGCACAGTGCAGGCTATCGAAACTCTGCTCTGAAAATGTTTTTTTTCCAGAGTGGAATGCACTGCAATGATATCCAGGTCAGATCACACCATTCCAGAAATTCAAACATGCATTTCACAACAAAACATACGTGCATAGAGGATGCATTTTCTGTGTCCGACATGCGTGGAATGTTGCCCTCCTCTTTTAGAGTATTGCCTTGTATCTAGCAGGTGAGAGGACGGTTCAGTCATCTGATAACAGCTGGGAAGAAACTATCCCTGAATCTGGAGGTGTGCGTTTTCACACTTCTGTACCACTTGCCCAATGGGAGAGGGAGGGACTGGGGTGAGACTGGTCCTTGATTATGCTGGTGGACTTGCCGAGGCAGCATGAAGTGTAAACAGAGTCAACAATTAAGCTATTCAGCAATTAGGCCATTATGGCCATTGAATCTACTCACAGTTAACCTGGCCTCATGTGTTAGGAACCTGAAGGGTGGGGCAGTGGTGCAGCGGGTAGAGCTGCCACCTCATAGTGCCAGAGAACAGGCTTTGATCCAGACCTCGGGAGCAGTCTGTGTGGAGTTTGCATGTTCAGAGGGAGTGACCGGGGTGAGACTGGTCCTTGATTATGCTGCTGGCCTTGCAGAGGCAGCGTGAGGTGTAGATGGAATCAATGGAAGGGAGGTTGGTTTGCGTGATGGTCTGGGCTTTGTGGTCTTATATTGATACATATAAGATCCTAAGATGACATGACAGGCTAGATGTTGAGAAGCTTTCACCAGTGCAAGAGTCTAGGTTGAGGAGACATAGTTCAAGCTAAGGTAGTGATCGCTATAACTGAGGGACGTAGAGATTTCTTCTTGTAAGCGGTGAGGAGTCTGGAATTCTTTACTCCAGAGGTATTTTTTAGGTAGAGATAGATAGATTCTTGATTAGTACAGGTGTCAGGGGTTATGGGGAGAAGGCAGGAGAATGGGGTTCTGAGGGAGAGAATGGCAGAGTAGACTTGATGGGCCAAATGGCCTAATTGTGCTCCTATCACTTATGATATTATGAATCTGATTACTACACACCAATAATCTGTTGCTGGGAATTCCTGAATCTTTTTTTGACCGTCACTGACCATAAATAGTCAACTCTTCAATAATTTTAAGTTGAAAGTTTTAGTGAAACCGCACCTGGAGACACAAATTAAGTTTAAATCTAAGTCGGCGGCACATTGACTGCCAGCATCTGCGGCAGATAGACTCGATGGGCCGAATGGCCTAATTCTGCCCCTGTCACTGATGAATTGATGACCCTGTCAGCTAACCAGAGGCAGGTGGTATGTGGAGGAGCTGCGGAATAATTGGATCTCTGCTTTTCTGACCTGATTTACGACGTTGCCAGGTAGTGTCTGGCAGCCGGGATGACTGTAAATGTCGCAAGATTTAAAAAAACCTGCGTCACAATGAATTGTTTGCCCAACCAAAGTCAACGGGCTAAGGCCGTCCATCCATCAAATCCTAATCACACCGACCAGCAACCTCACCACCCTGGAACCAACAGATGTCATCAGCTTTTTATGACCTTTTGGTAGAATTATGCTTTGATCTGCTGAGAATAAACACCCTTATACTGAACAAAATGGTTGGAGAGGGCAATACTTTGACACGTGCAAATATTTTAACATTTATATTTCGGGATTACATGTCGCTTTGTCCTTTATCATTCTCTTCGCATCGGCAATGCCCTGCACCAGGTTTTATTAGAATTGTCTTGTTTGACCAGAGTGTTGACTGTACATAATTAGAGTGGGGTTTCATCCAGTTGTTTGCTTGTTATTCACTTCAAAGAGATGCCCACCCATCACCATGCCCAAATGCTGTTATCTGGAAAGGGTGCAGAGAAGATTTACGAGGATGTTGCCAGGGCCTAAGCTACAGGGAGAGGTTGAGCAGGCTGGGATTTTATTCCTTGGAGCACAGGAGGATGAGAGGCGATATTATAGAGGTGTACAAGACCATGAGATGAATAGATAGGGTGAAATTTACCCAGAGTAGGGGAATCAAGAACCAGGGGGCACAGGTTTATGGTGAGGGGGGGGTGGAAAGATTTAATAGGAACCCAAGTGGCAACTTTTTTTACACAAAGGGTGGCAGGTATATGGATCGGGCTGCCAGGGGAGGTAGTTAAGGCAGTCACTATTACAATGTTTAACATAGAAACATAGAAAATAGGTGCAGGACTAGGCCATTTGGCCCTTCAAGCCTGCACCGCCATTCAATATGATCATGGCTGATCATCCAACTCAGTATCCTGTACCTGGCTTCTCTCCGTACCCCCTGATCCCTTTAGCCACAAGGGCCACATCTAACTCCCTCTTAAATATAGCCAATGACCTGGACTCAACTATCTTCTGTGGCAAAGAACTCCAGTTCTTTGCCACACTTGTTTAACAAGCATTTAGGAGCATGGATAGGGTAGGTTTGGAGGGATATGGGCCAAACGCATACAGGTGGGACTAGTATAGATTGGGCATGTTGGTCAGCGTGGGCAAGTTGAGCCTTTTCCACGCTATATAACTCTAAATGATTCTAATCAAACTGACAAACACCAGTGTCTATCATTATGCAAAGAGCAAGTTTTTGGAGGAAGCTCGGCTCTCTGGCGCTGTAAGGCAGCAGCAACTCTACCGCTGCGCCACGGAGAGTTGAGGCTGAAGAAGGGTCTCGACCAGAAACGTCACCTATTCCTTTTCTCCAGAGACACTGCCTGGCCCGCTTGTGAAGTCACGTCACACGTGGAAGGACATGCTGTGACACGACAAGCAGTAAAAAAAATGGAAGGATGTTCAGTGAAGGTTAGAAACTGTGTTAAAACAGAAACATGTTGCAGACTGCACGGCCTCAGCCTCTGGCTCTCAGTAACAGCAACGCCAGCACTGGGTGGGTGTGCTCATTGGGTCTCCTGAAAGACATGGCAGATGTACAGTTCGCTCCAGGGTGGCCCTGAACCAATTAGCAATGGTTTCTGTCAACTCTTGCTCAGCTACTTTCTCATCACCTGCGTTTATTCAAACCGGTTTCACTGTCAGCACCTGGCTCTCACCCATAAGTTGGAATGAAGTAGACTAATCATCTCCTAATGCCGCAACACACCCAGTCATTACAGATAAACGGCCTGGGCTTAGGGGTGATCACCGGTCAACGTGGACTCAGACATGAACTCCTAACATTGAACCTTATGTTGAGAGCTGCCTTCAGGAATCAGGTGTTTGGCACTGTGAGAGGTGTGTGGGGTTGGGAGACAGGGCAGGTGAGGAGGTTGGATCAGCGACTCACCTGGGGAGTCTCAGGTAATGGGTGTGGTTAGTTTGCACGGATCTCAAAGGAGTGCCAAGACAATGCAAACCCACCTTAACCTGGTTCCCAGCATTGGTCCAGGACCTGCCTTGGGAGGTCCACTCTAAATCATGCGTGGACAGGCTTCAGAGGGATGTTATTCATGAGCAATGTGTATTGGGTGAAAGAAAATCTTGATTCTTAATTAGTTTAGTTTAGATTAGTTCAGAGATACAGCGTGGAAACTGGCCCTTCGGTCCACTGCGTCCAGGAGCCGACCAGCGATCCCCGCACTTTAACGCTCTCCTACACCCACTAAGGACAATTTTTACATTTATACCAAGCCAACTAACCTACAAACCTGTACGTCTTTGGAGTGTGGGAGGGAACCGAAGATCTCAGAGAAAACCCACGCAGGTCACGTGGAGAACGTACAAACTCCATACAGACAGCGCCCGTTGTCAGGATCGAACCCGATTCTCTGGCGCTGCATTCGCTGTAAGGCAGCAACTCTACCGCTGCGCCACCATGACTGTCAATTAGTAAAGGGCCTGTCCCACCAGCATGCGCCTGCATGCGGCAAGCACGACCAAACCAGAAGCGGGAGCTGCGTGGAGGTCGAGTGAGTGACACGGCGTCGAAGTGGCCGCGGGCCGGCAGGCCGTTGCCGCGCGGAATTTTTAAACACGGTCAGTTTTTCGGAGCCCCGCGCGATGTCGGGACCAGCTCCACATAACTCCATACGGCTCCGGCGATCGAAGTCGAACCGGCCCCGCGAGGCCGTACGGCTCAAGCGACCACGTTAGGTCGCGCTTGCCGCATGCAGGCGCATGCTGGTGGGACCGGCCCTTTAGGTCGCGCTTGCCGCATGGAGTCGCATGCTCATGGGACAGGCCCTTAAGAATGTCAGCAATCAATTGGTAAGATTGTCAGAAGGCAGGATAATGGGGTTAGGAGGGACAGATCGAATGGTGGGGTAGAATCAAGAACTGCAGAGTTTAATGCAGTGTGAACACAAACCACTGGACGGACTCAATGGGTCAGGCAGGACAGAATGGACAGGCAACATTTCGGGTCAGGTCACTTTTTCAGTCTGATCAAGATTTCTTGCATGAACAACAAATTGAAACAAACACTATCTAACCAAACCATTCCAGATAAGGAGTAATAAAAATGAACTGCAAATGCTGGCTTATACCGAATATGGACACAAAGTGCTGGAGTATCTCAGCAGGTCAGGCAGCATCTCTGGAGAAAAATGATGGGTGATGTTTCAGGTTTGGACCCTTCTTCAGACTCTAGCATTTTGTGTCTATCTTCAGTATAAATCAGCATCTACAGATCCTTCTTATACATTTTGTCTGCTCCACTGTGAAAATTCCTCAAGGTTTGCCTACTTTGAGGAAGTTCTCCTCCTCTCTCCGATGGGAGTTGTGTGAGACCCTCTCTCACTGCTCCCCCTCTGTGATTCCTCCTGCTCCCCTGCTCTATGGATCTGTAGAAGGGTCCAGACCCGTCATTTTTCTCCAGAGATGCTGCCCGCCTGAACCGCTGAGTTACTCCAGCACTTTGTGTTTGGCTCTGTCTGTGGCAACTTTGCGCACGTTTCTCAGTTTCCCCCCAGAGATTGCCAGGATAATTACCAATTTACAGATGTGGCAGAATTGCCAGTTTACCATTCAAATTCCTATCAGTACATTGAATTTAATTCCATTAAAATGTAAAAGTCTCTCCCTCTCTATCCACCGTGGTTCCGTATCTCCCTCGACTGTTTAGGGGCAGACGTATTGTGAAAATGCAATGATTAGTGTTTTAAAATGGTATCTTTTTCCTGAGCAGGGCCAATTAATTATTTACTGCAGGTTTTCAGAAACATTGTTCCAGTTGATGAATTACACAGAATAATATTTTCAGAACAAAGTCTTTCTTCAGTATGAAGTCTAGTTAGATGTACCCTTTAGCTGACCAGCACATCGGGGAGAATAAGCGGAGGTTGGGCTATCGTTTCGCCGAACACCTCCGCTCAGTCCGCAATAACCGACCTGAACTCCCGGTGGCTCAGCACTTCAACTCCCCCTCCCATTCCCAATCCGACCTCTCTGTCCTGGGTCTCCTCCATTGCCAGAGTGAGCAACACCGGAAATTGGAGGAACAGCACCTCATATTCCGCCTGGGTTGCTTGCGTCCGGATGGCATGAACGTTGAATTCTCCCAGTTTTGCTAGCCCTTGCTGTCTCCTCGCCTTCCTTAACCCTCGAGCTGTCTCATCCCATCCCCCCGCCTTCGGGCTCCTCCTCCTCCCTTTTTCCTTCCTTCTCCCCCCCACCCCCCATCAGTCTGAAGAAGGGTTTCGGCCCGAAACGTCGCCTATTTCCTTCGCTCCATAGATGCTGCTGCACCCGCTGAGATTCTCCAGCATTTTTGTGTACATTTAATATTTAATTACATTAAGCATTAAAATGTTACTTGTTTGCTAGGTCAAACTGTTGGAAATATTTCCATATTTGGCATTCGTAGAGATGAAACTGAGCACCATTTCCCCTGATAAATGGGTCTATCGGGTTTGGGACGTGAGCGTGTAACATATTTCTTATTCAAATTTGCCTCAGCGATCTCTACAATAATAGATGGTTTTACATGCAGGCAGACCACTGCTCAGATAGTTGATATGAAGAATGGGGCTCCCAGCCAAGTCCTTACAATAGCAGGTAATCATTAGTGTACAGATTCTGAAAAGGCAAAGACATAATCTCTAGCTACACTCTGAGCACTCTTTCACACAGTGCCTTGCTTCTTTGTTCTTATCAGAGCAAATTTGGCATCAGATAAACGGTGGTAATAATGATGAGTGTGGTACAGAGTTTGCACACCCATTCAAAATTTGAAAGTGCCATACACAAAACAAGATAGTTAGCTGATCCACTTAGAAGAGTGGGGTGTTCGAGTCCACACCTTGCTCTCTATATTCTACACTTACACCTCTATACTCGGGCAGCAAGGTGACACAGCGGTAGAGTTGCGGCCTTATAGGACCAAAGACCACGGTTAAATCCTGACTACATGCTCTAGATACATAGACAATAGGTGCAGGAGTAGGCCATTCGGCCGTTCGAGGCAGCGCACCGCCATTCAATGTGATCATGGCTGATCATCCACAATCTGTTGTGGATGATCAGCCATGTTCCTGCCTTCTCCCCATATCGCTTGATTTCGCTTGCCCCAAGAGCTTTATCTAACCCTCTTTTGAAAGTATCCAGTTAATCGGCCTCCACTGCCTTCCGAGGCAGAGAATTCCACAAATTCACAAATCTCTGTGTGAAAAAGTTTTTTCCTCATCTCAGTTCTAACTGGCCTACCCCTTATTCTTATTGGCCCCTGGTTCTGAACTCCCACAACATCTGGATCATGTTTCCAGCATCTAGCGTGTCCAATCCCTTAATAATTGTATATGTTTCTATAAAATACCCTCTAAATTCCAGTGTATACAAGCCCAGTATTCTTTCAACATATGACAGTCCCGCCATCCTGGGAATTAACCTCGTGAACCTACGCTGCACTCCCTCAATAGCAAGAATGTCCTTCCTCAAATTAGGAGACCAAACCTACACACAATACTCCAGGTGTGGTCTCACCAAGGTCCTGTACAACTGCAGAAGGACCTCTTTGCTCCTATACTCAAATTCTCTCGTTATGAAGGCCACCATGCCATTCACATTCTTCATTGCCTGCATGCTTACTTCCAGTGACTGATGTACAAGAACACCCAGGTCTCATTACACTTCCCCTTTTCCTGACCTGAGACCATTCAGATAATAATCTGCCTTCTTGTTCTTGCCACCAAAGTGGATAACTCATGGGCGCTGTCTGTATGGAGTTTGTACGCTCTTCCCGTGACTTACGTAGGTTTTCTCAGGGTGCTCCGGTTTCCTCCCGCACTCCCAAGACATGCAGGTTTGTAGGTTAATTGGGCTCTGTAAATTGTCCCTAGGGTATAGGATGGAACTAGTGTCCAGGGTGATCGCTGGTCGGTGCAGACTCGGTGGACCGAAGGGCCTGTTTTCGCGCTGTATCTCTAAACTAAACTAAACTTTGAATCTTCCCTCAAAAATTAACGATGCGTTTTAAAACTTGGAATTAAATGCACCTTAACCCAACCATAGAATATCAGTGAGTTACAGCATGTTTACACCCACAATGGTTCCTCAATTACATCAAATGCGTAAAAATGTCCAGAAGATTATCAGAAATATACAGACGTATCAAAATTGTGGCAATGAAATGGAGCCCGAGTTACAAAAACAACCAAAGCAGAGAATAAGCCCTAGCAACGAGATGAAAAATAATTCCATATTCTCAACCTAGGAGCCAGAACTCAGCGGATTTGTAAACAATGACAAACCTTTAAAATATCTTCATCTGAGAAGCAATTTGAAAGCATGGCTAATACGTTAATATCTTACTTAATCTCTTTGATATCATAAAAGAAATTCAAAAGAAGAATGTCCTAACAATCTTTGGTATTTGTAATGAATAGTTTATCTCATGTCTCCATGGTATGCCCCAGAATTACCTCTGTATAAACAAACTCGGGTCATTAGTAGAAAAATCTCCACCTAGGGCCCAGGAATGAGTAGGTTCCTGATTGTCAGCATCTTGAGAATGTTCCTGGCTGGGTGTGGTGCTACCCATGACTAGAGGCTACACCTTACTTATCACTCACAACACTTCTTCCCATTGAGTGTGTGTGTGGCGCTCTCTGCAAATTTGGTATTGACAAAATCCAACATGGATGGCACAGCGCCAGAGACCCAGGTTTGATCCTCACCACGGATGCTCTCTCTACGGAGTTTGTACGTTCTCCCTGTGACCACGTGGGTTTCCTCCGGGTGCTCAGGTTTCCCCCACACTCCAAAGACATGCACAGCTTTTTGTGTCTAACTTAGACTTAAACAAATTCTGATCATATGTCCTTGCTATCAGCCTCTCTCTCTCTCTCTCTGTAACTTTGCCAACCATTCCGTCTGACGAACACGCCTCTTAAAATTGCTGATGGTCGTTTTTAAATGATGTGCTAGCCTAATAATGAATAAAGGCGGTGAGAGTTTTTATACCATCCCAACACTCGCCGTCTATCCATGCCACTCCCTCGCTCATTAGCCTGCTGAGAAATGCCTAACACAGGAGGGTTCTGGGCAGAGCCCAGTGTGAAGCTAGCTTTCATTACTGTCCCTGCTGCTCCCACAACCAGCCTCTTTAGCGCCAGCTCCACACAACATCTCTTTGATATGAACAGAAAAACACACGCAAACACTCAGCTGGTGTTTTATTTTTCCGCCTATTTAATCAGGCACATTGAGCTCACCGTTAAAGCAGTGTGGGTGCGTGATGGTGGGAGAGTGTGTGGAAACTTTTATTATGTTTTGAACAACCCAATTAGTTATGGGCCGCTTGGCGTGAGGGGCCATCGTTGTTAGCGGAGAGCAGTGAATATTCACGGGATATCAAAACCATGAGAAGGCAATTACCTTTGTTGTTTTCAGAACTGCATGGGATGAAAACACAATGGGGCGGCACGCTGTCTTACACCGCTTGCAGCGCCAGAGTCGCAGGTTCGATCCCGACTACGGGTGCTGTCTGTACGGAGTTTGTACGTTCTCCCCGTGACCTGTATGGGTTTTCTTCAAGATATTCGGTTTCCTCCCACACTCCAAAGACATACAGGTTTGTAGGATGATTGGATTGGGTTTGTAAACTTGATATAAGTGTAAATTGTTCCGAGTGTGTGTAGGCTTGTGTTAATGTGCGGGGATCGCTGGTCGGTGCGGACTCGGTGGGCCGAAGGGCCTGTTACCACGCTCTATCTCCAAACAAAACTAAAGCTAAAGCCAGACACAAAAAACTGGAGTAACTCAGCGGGACAGGCAGCATCTCTGAAGAGAAGGAATGGGTGACGTTTCGGGTCGAGACACTTTTTCAGACATCTTCGGTGTAAACCAACATTGGCAGCTCCTTCCAACACAAAACTAAATCTAAACTAGACAGAACTTTGTAGACTGACCTACAACTGAAGGAAATTACTTAAAGCAGAGACTAGCTTCTGTTGTGAAATCATCTCCTCAGATTGTGGGCCAGTCCTGTGTTCCAGGTGCAGGACTGAAAGCTTTCTCCAGCAGTGGGTAAGTTTCATCTGGGAGGAATGTAGACTACCCTCTCCACAGTATTGGGCCCAGAACTCAGTTCAAACACTGACAAGAAACAAAATGGAACCTTTAGGTGTTCTGTGGCACTATGAGAAGTAGCATTGATGAGGATGTTGCCAGGACCAGAGGGTCTGAGCTATAGGGAGAGGTTGAGTAGGCTGGGACACTATTACTTGGAGCGCAGGAGGATGAGGGGTAATCTTATAGAGGTGTATAAGATCATTAGGGGAGAGGATGCACAGAGTAGGTGAATTGAGGACCAGAGGACATAGGTTTAAGGTGAAGAGGAAAAGATTTAATAGGAATCTCAGGGGTAACTTCTTCATACAAAGGATGGTGGGTGTAGCTGCCACAGGAGGTAGTTGGGGCAGGGACTACTCCAGCATTTAAGAAACAGTTAGACGGGTACATGGATATGACTGGTTTGTTGGGATATGGACCATATGCTGGAACTAGTGTAGCTGGGATGTTGGCCAGTTGAGCCGAAGGGCCTGTTTCAACACTCTATGACTCTATGACATGTAAAATTCTAATCATCACTTGAGCTGGAACCCAGTCGGGCCAGTCTGTTGGGGTCAGGCTATCTTTGGTTTTAAGTTGAGTTTAATGTCACGTGTATTGAGGTACAGTGAAAAGCTTTTGTTGTGTGCTAACCAGTCAGCAGACAGACTGTACATGGTTACAAACAAGCCATTTACAGTGCAGAGATACAGGATAAAAGGAATAACGTTTAATGCAAGATAAAGTCCAGTAGAGTCTGATTAAAGATAGTCCGAGGGTCTCCAATGAGGTAGGTAGTAGCATGAACATCTTATGTTCAAGATAAAGCATTTTAAGGGCAAAGCAGAGAGGAGATTTGTAACAAGCAAGGTGAGTCTCTGATAAAAATCATTGTTAATCTTGTGTAATTCACTATGTGAGACAGAGTTTATGTAGTTCTTGACGAAACCTGTTAATGTGGACTTTGAACAGCTATCAATTACCTGAATATTGAGTTTCATCCTTCATAATCTAATTAATCAAGTTTGAATTTTCTGCTCACAATAGAAACCCCAAAACAGTTAGTGATATTATGTGTTTAAGAAAGAACTGCAGATGCTGGAAAAATCGAAGGTAGACAAAAATGCTGGGGAAACTCAGCTTGGTGTATGTGTAAAATTGTCCCGAGTGTGTGTAGGATAGTGTTAATGTGCGAGGATCGCTGGTCGGTGCGGACTAGGTGGGCCGAAGGGCCTGTTTCTGCACTGAATCTGTAAAATAAACTGGACAGCTCCCGTGGTCAGGATCGAACCCGGGTCTCTGGCGCTGTAAGGCAGCAACTCTATCTCCGCACCACTGTGCTGCCCGTGAAGGTTGGTGGGTTACAGACTTTGGCCCACAAAGCTTGTGCTGAACATGATGCTGAGATAAACTGATTTGCCTGTACATGATCCATATCCCTCTATCCCCTGCACTTCCATCTGTCTAAAAGCCTCTTAAACACCACTATCGTATCTGCCTCCACCACCACCCCTGGCTGCGCGTCCAAGGCACCCTCCGCTCTCTCTGTGGCATTTGAAGAGATACAGCCCTTGTTCCAAAGGTCTTCATCAAAGGAAATAATCTCTTTACCCAGCTGTTTTATTCTTTTCAAATTACTAAGGAACAATCAAAACTTCCCTGAAGCATTCCCATGCCAGTAAATACAAGGCTCTTTTATGTATTCTCATAATAAAACCACTGCACTCTTGGTGACTTCCTGTTGAAACATGCCCGGAACCCATTTCTTGGCTTTCTAAGGAGCAGTGCCCAGAATTACTGTATACACTGCGAGGCAGATACAGTCTCGCTAGGGATTTGTATAACTACAGCAAAACGTTCACCTCTTCATGCTCTTGCTGCCGACTTAAAGAAGCCTAGTATTTCATTGTACTTTTTGATTGTTCTTGAACCTTGTATGGAGTGGATTGACACAAAAAGCTGGAGTAATTCCGTACAGACAGCACCCGTAGTCGGGATCGAACCTGGGTCTCTGGTGCTGCATTCGCTGTAAGGCAGCAACTCTACCGCTGCGCCACCGTGACCACCCACATTTGAAATACATAAACTCATTGTGTTGCAGGAGTGTGTTTAAGAAGGAACTGCAGATGCTGCAATATCGAAGGTAGACAAAAGTGCTGGAGAAACTCAGCGGGTGAGGCAGCATCTATGGAGCGAAGGAAATGGGCAACGTTTCGGGTCGAAACCCTTCTTCACGGTGGTCATGTGATGGTGGGGGGGGTGGGAAGAAGAAAGGAAGAGGAGGAGCAGGTGGGCTGAGGGAGAGCTGAGAAGGGGAGGAGAAAGTAGGGACTTTCAGAATAGATCGGCCAAGTGTACTTTTGAGAATGGTCATGTTTATCTGGCATTGGGGAATACAAGATCTTTATTATGTTGGTTTATTAAAGTTATTAATGTCAGCATATTACCTTTAACAGACATAATTAGAGGCATTTACTGACCTTTACAGAGGTGCTCCCACAATCCAAGCTGACTTATTGAAAACCAATATAAAGTAAGATGATACAGACTTTGTTTGATTAAAAATTGTCAAACTAAATGGATGTATCCAAATGAACCTCGATGTAAAGAGACAACTGTAGCAACAGGTTGCATTTATGTTATCTGACACGAAAACATCCAAGACACTTCACAACAATGAGGCCGGCACGGTGGGGCAGTGGTTGGGCGATTGCCCTACAGCGCCAGAGACACTGGTTCAATCCTGACTACGGGTGCTGTCTGTACGGAGTTTGTACGTTGTTCTACCCGTGACTAGGTGGGCCAAAGGACCCTGTTTCCCCACTGTATCTCTGAACTAAAATCGTTCTCCCGTGACCCTGTCCGGGAGCTCCGCTATCCACCCACATCTCAAAAATACGCGCGGGTTCGTAGGTTAATTGGCCCTCTGTAAATTGCCCAGAGTGTGTAGGACATAGAACTAGTGTCTGGGTGATCGATGGTCAGTGTGGGGTTGGTGGATTGAAGGACCACATTCCACACTGCATCTCGAAGCTACAGTTAAATTAAATCTCTAAACTCAAAATATCATCAAGTATTTTTTCAAAACATAGATCACTACTGTTTCTTTTCAACCCCACATCTGAAGTTAATTATTCAATTTGTATCTGGGTTTCATAGATTGTAGCAGATCTAGTTACGCTTTGTAAATCACAGTAAAATTTTGCCTTAGGGCAATATTAATATTTCAAGTAGTCAGGCATGTGTTGCTACTGGTAATAAACTTATAATATAATATCACACAGTAGACAAATGCTGGAGAAACTCAGAGTGTGAGGCTGTGTCTATGGAGCGAAGGAATAGGTGACGTTTCGAGTCTCAATCTGAAACGTCACCTATTCCTTTTCTTCAGAGATGCTGCCTGACCCACTGAGTTACTCCAGCTTTTTGTGGCTATTTGCGGAAAAGCAAGCCCTTTCTTTTATTAGGCAGGGAGCATAATTTGCAAACACAGGAAACTTCTCTTTTAAGTCAACAGGAATTGCTCAGAACAGCTGAGCGCTCAACAGGAAACCAAATCATGATATCTGACCATCAGTTTCTGCCTTTGTGTGGTGTCTGTTTTGGCATATTCCTGGTCTGTCAGCAAGCATGTGAGAACCAATTGAGGCCGAGGCATTCAACGCTGCTGTCAGCCTTGCCACCGGTCCTATCCAATCTGATAACGACTGCAATTCTCCGCAATTGTGTTCGCCTGCGACAAGTCTGACATTTAATTTCTTTGGGGAAAACTGACGTATGTTGAAGGAGTTTATCGACCCCTTCAAAACCATGGGGTGACACGGTGGCGCAGTGGTAGCGTGGCTGCCTTACAGCACTTGCAGCACCAGAGACCCGGGTTCGATCCCGACTATGGGTGCTGTCTGTACACAGTTTGTATGTTCTCCCTGTGAGCTGCGTGGGTTTTCTCCAAGTTCTCTAGTTTCCTCACACTCTCCAAAGACGCACAGGTTTGTAGGTTGATTGGCTTGGGTAATATTGTAAATTGTCGTGTGCGTGTGCGTGTGCGTGTGCGTGTGTGCGTGTGCGTGTGTGTGTGATCGCTCTCGTGTACGGGGTGGTCGCTAGTCGGCGCAGACTTGGAGGTCTGACGGGCTTGTTTCCGCGCTGTATCTCTAAACTAAACTACACACCAGGCTGCATGATCTCATTCACAACAAACGTCATTCAAGCAGTAGCCAGCTGGGTGGATCACCAGCCTCAGACACCAGGGAGAACTTTGCCTTTATTCAGATAATGTGTAGGAAGGAACTGCAGATGCCGGTTTACACCGAAGATAGACACATAACGCTGGAGTAACTCAGCGGGACAGGCGGCATCTCTGGAGAGAAGGAATGGGTGATGAGGGGGTCTGAAGAAGGATCTCGACCCAAAACATCGCCCGTTCCTTCTCTCCAGAGATGCTGCCTGTCCCGCTGAGTTACTCCAGCATTTTGTGTCTGTCTTATTCAGATAATGTTCTCCTAGCCTTGGATTTATTAACTAATTTGCAAAGTGATCCTTACAGTATTACTTGAAGTGCTCCTTCAATACTGCATCGAAAACTGGGTCTTGGTTCTGGCTCCTGGTCATGTCCGTGGCCTGATTTCTACTCAAGGTGACAAAACTCCTCTCGTTGGGTTTAGTTGCAGTACAGTTGTGTTTTTTTGGGTGCTGCAAAATGTGAATTAGGTCACAACGCTGGAATGTGGACAATGAGTGCCTGAGTAATCGAATCACCAGATGATTTAAATCAAGTAACTGATATCATAATGTGCAGAGCCAGATAAAACAACACTTGCGGAAAACAAGTTCACATGAGGGGAACTCTGTCGCCAAGCTTATCTTCGAGGATTGTTGATTGCTTGGTAACTCGACGTGATAGAGATCCATTCACAGCGTACCAGAGACCCAATGTTAATAATATGATGCCAAGAAACTTGTCTCATGTTTATTAGTGATAGGAGCACAATGAGGCCATTCGGCCCATCAAGCCTTATCCACCATTCAATCATGGCTGATCTATCTTTCGCAGTCAACCCCATTCTCCTGCCTTCTCCCCGTAACCCATGACACCCGTATTAATCAGGAATCTGTCAATCTCCGTCTCAAAAATACCCATTGACTTCCAATGAACCACCGATTCATCAGCTTCTGACTAAAGATGTTCCTCCTCGTCTCCTTTCTAAAGGTGCATCCTTTTATACTGAGGCTATGTCCTCTGGTCCTAGATTCTCCCACTAGTGGAAACATCCTCTCCACATCCTGGGGGGCACAGCGGTAGAGTTGTGTCCTTACAGCGGCAGAGACCCAGGTTCGATCCTGACTACAGGTGCTGTCTGAACGGAGTTTGCATGTTCTCCCTGTGACAGCGTGGGTTTTCGCCGGTTGCTCTTCAAAAAGACAGCTCACCACCCACCTATCATCACTAAATAAGGCAGGCAATAAATGCTGATCTTGCTTAACATTTAAATAAATAGTAAAATACAGCTCCTTTGGTTTTGTCCTTAAGAAATTTCTTTCAAACTCAGGAAAAAAGTCAAATTCAGGATAACGGTTACAGATAAGCCTCCATAGCTGAAAGCCCTGCCTGATGTAGCAGTGAGGAAGTCCCCCCTCATTTCACTCCTGAGTTACCTAATCTCAGGTGAGATTACTAAGCGTCCCTCAGCAGGAGTAAGGAACGGCAGGTAGTGTTCAGTCACTGTCCAGTGATTAGTTGAGATACAGCGCGGAAACAGGCCCTTCGGCCCACCAAGTCCGCACCGACCACCGATCCCCGCACATTAACATTATCTACACACACCAGGGACATTTTACATTTATACTAAGCCAATTTACCTCCAAACCTGTACCTCTTTGGAGTGTGGGTGGAAGCAGGAGATCCCGGAGAAAACCCATGGGGTCACAGTACAAACTCTGTACAGACAGCACCCGTAGTCAGGATGTAACCCGGGTCCCTGGCGCTGTGAGGCAACAACTCTACCGCTGCCACCCATTTCTCCCATCATCTCTTCTCACAAACGTGTCAGCATTCTAACTCGGCATGGTTGAAATTGGCCGTGATGATCCATTAGTCAAATAGCTTGTTGACATCTCACCTCCATCTCCACAGTAGAGGTTGGTCATGCCTGACAAAGCTTCAGAGCTCTGCAGATCCATTGAAAGCAAAAGCCAGCTCAAGGCATCTCTTCAAAGGCTGGAACATTATTCTTGGTCGGTGTATAGAACAACAATGTTGGCATCTCCCAAACACTTTTGGCAGCCTGCCCCTTGAGGATTACTTTCTCCACTCTTCACAGAACCTCAAACAACAATTAAACCAGTGAAACATACTTTATATAAATACCCACTCCTCTGTCAGAGGCAAGGAATGTGAACAAACACTCTGAAGAGCAGATTTCTGATGTAGTACACAAGAGGCAGACCACTATTGACTTACAATGAACTTACTGTGACCCGTGATATTGTTATCAGTGGGTGGACACGCTCCCTCACACACACACACACACACACTCACACTCACACTGACACACACACACTGGCATACACACACACACACACTGGTATACACACACACACTGGTATACACACTCAAACACACTCACACTGACACACACATACTGGTGTGTGCGCACACAGACATACAAAACTCTCATGCTCACACACATACACGCACACTCACTCTCCCACACACACGCACATTCACACACACACACACACACATGCTCACACACATACACGCACACTCACACACTCACACACACATTTATACACACACACACACACACACATTCATTCACACACACAGAATGGGACCAATATTTTCAATGAAATCTCACATGCCCAAACTAATTTTCCTTCACACACGACACTAATACGCCTTGGATAGTATTTGCAAAAAAGCCGTCAATCCATCCTTACTGACATTGGGTAATGGTGGACAATGTTAAGGATTACAGAACAAAGGAAGACCAGAAGGAAAATCTGGATTTTAACTTTTCAAAACAAAATGCATGGCTTTACATCGCTCCTTGCACAAACTACAGCTTTGCAATGTTCCCAAAGAATGTTCAGCCTAGGATGAACTGTGCAAGTGTGGTCACTGGTGGAACGTTGGAAACTTTAAATAGGTTTGAGTTCAGAAGGGAAATATATAATAGGAAGCTGAGGGGCAACCTTTTCACTCAGAGGTAATGGGTGTATGGAACGAGCTGCCAGAGGAAGTAGTTGAGGCTGGGACTATCCCAACATTTAAGAAGCAGTTAGACAGGTGCATGGATAGGACAGATTAGGAGGGATATGGAGGAGGAGGGGAACAACCCCATTTAAAATTAATGTGTAGTAATGAATGAATAGGTTTATTGGCCAAGTATTCACATACAAGGAATTTGCCTTGGTGCTATGCCCGCAAGTGACAATATGACATACAGTGACAGTTAGGAATGACACATAAACATTAAACATTGATAATAAAACATTATTGATTAAACATGTGAATTAAATAAAATACCAGAGCAAATGGAGGATACAGATTTTTGGTTATTGAGTAGAGCTGCTACTTGTGGAAAATAGCTGTTTTTATATCTATGTAAGGAACTGCAGATGTTGGTTTAAACCGAAGATAGACACAAAATGCTGGACTAACTCAGCGGGACATGCAGTGTCTCTGGAGAGAAGGAATGGGTGACGTTTCGGGTCAAGACCTTTCTTCAGATACTTAGTCAGGTACATAAATAGGAAAGGATTAGAGGGCAGATTAACACAAAATGCTGGAGTAACTCAGCAGGTCAGGTAGCATCTCTGGGAGAAAAAGAATAGGTGATGTTTCGGGTTGAGACCTTTCTTTAGACTGAATGTCGGGGGAGAAGGAAACTAGAATAATGAAAAAATACAAAGAACAAATGAATGAAAGGGATGAAAAGAACATCAAAAGCAAAAAGGGGGGGGATTGGGGGATGCTGGAATAAAGTAGTTAATTGTCTAGTTCTACAAGACACTGGTGAGGCCACATTCTGTTTCGGACACCTTGCTATTACAGGAAGGAAATCTTAAAGCTGAAGAGAGTGCAGAGAAGATTTATTTTGTTCAAGGTGTGGAATAAATACCAGCCACTGCTGACTTCTTCACCACTCAGCCCGTTGATAGGAGACTGCCTGTTTTCTGCACAAAACAGGACTACCGAGTGAAGCATAATCTCCACTGAAGGCTGTGGAGGCCAACTCAATGGGTATTTTTAAGGCAGAGATAGATAGATTCTTGGGTGTCAGAGGTTATGGGGAGAAGGCAGGAGAATGGGGATGAGAGGGATAGATTAGCCATGATTGAATGGTGGAGTAGACTTGGCTTAATTTGGTCCGTATCACTGCAGGAGTAGGCCATTCGGCCCTTCAAGCCAGCACCGCCATTCAATATGATCATGGCTGATCATCCAAAATCAGAACCTTGTTCCTGCTTTTCCCCCATATCCCTTGATTCCTTTAGCCCTAAGAGTTAAATAAAACTCTCTCTTGATTATTACTGTTTCTCTTTGGCTTTAGGGCTCCTGATATCCCTCCAGATGCAACCGTGATATACGAGATCCAGCTGCTCAACGTCAGAGAAGCTGCAGATCCAACACAGCTGACACCATCGGACTGCATACGCATCTGTAAACACAAGCGAGAGCGGGGTAACTACTACTTCCAGAGAGGAGACTACCGCAGCGCCGTGAAGTCATACAACCTCGCGCTGGATATCCTGAACGTTTCTTCAGAACGTAAGACACGTGCCCTCTGGGCTATTTCGTGATAGGATGTTGTGGGAAGGAACTGCAGATGCTGTTTTCATCCAAAGATGAACACAAAATGCTGGAGTAACTCAGCGGGATAGGCAGAATCTCTGGAGGGAAGGAGTGGGTGACGTTTCGGGTCGAGACCCTTCTACAGACTGAAACGTCACCCGTCCTTCTATCCAGAGATGCTGCCTGTCCTGCTGAGTTACTCCAGTATTTTGTGTCAATATTCGGGATATTTTGTGACTCTATTTTGTTCCCATTCTCCTTTCCATTTGGGAGGTCACATTGCAGTTGTACAAGACATTGGTGAGGCTGCATTTAGAGTAACGTTAACATGGGCAGAACCTACTTAGTGAACAGTGGGGCTCTAACAGTGGGGAGTGTTGTAGAACAGAGGGATCTAGGAGTGCATCAATGAAAGTGGCATCACAGGTAGATCGGGTGGTCAAACAGGCTTTTGGCACATTGTGCCTTCATCAGTCAGAGTATTGAGTATAGAAGTTGGGAGGTCATGTTGCAGTTGTATAAGACATTAGTGAGGCCATATTTAGAGTATTGTGTTCGGTTTTGGGCACTATGTTATAGGAAATATATTGTCAAGCAGGAAAGGGTGCAGAGAAGATTTACAAGGATGTTGCCTGTACTCCGGGGGCCTGAGCTATCGGGAGAGGTTGAGCAGGTTAGGATTTTATTCTTGGGTGTGCAGAAGGATGATGGGTGATCTTATAGGGGTGTACAAAATCATGAGAGGAATATATCGGGGAGTCTCTTGCCCAAAATAGTGCAATTGAGGACCAGAGGACATAGGTTTAAGGTGAGGGGGGAAAAGATTTAATAGGAACCTGAGGGGTAACTTTTTTACACAAAGGGTGGTGGGTGTATGGAATGAGCTGCTGGAAGAGGTTGTTGAAGCATATTGGGGGAGTCCAGAACCAGGGGCCACAGTTTAAGAACAAGGAGTAAGCCATTTTAGAACAGAGGCGAGGAAACACTTATTCTCACAAGAGAGTGGTGAGTCTGTGGAATTCTCTGCCTCAGAGGGCGGTGGAGGCCGGTTCTCTGGATGCTTTCAAGAGAGAGCTAGATAGGGCTCTTAAAGATAGCGGAGTCAGGGGATATGGGGAGAAGGCAGGAACGGGGTACTGATTGGGGATGATCAGCCATGATCACATTGAATGGCTCGAAGGGCCGAATGGCCTACTCCTGCACCTATTGTCTATTGTCTATTATATCAGCGTTTAAGAAACATTCCGACATACATGGATGGGACGGGTTTAGACGGATAGAGGCCAAACGCAGACAGGTGGGACTAGTGTAGATGGGACATGTTAGCTGGTGTGGGAAAGTTGGGCTGAAGGGCTTGATTCAACGCTGCATGACTAACTTTCTCTGCTGGCCCTAATGCCCACCGCATTGCTGACAGGTGTTAGCTTTCAGTGTTGATCAACTGACCTAAGTGGGACATTTGAATCATGGAAGCCACAATTTGAGAAAGTCACAAGCCCAGACCCTTGGGCTAGGGATCTTGGCCCTTGAAATAGGGTGAATGAAAAGAACGTTGCAAAGGCGTACGCATATGCATGTGGCACAGAAAGTTAATCTTGGCCAGTTATACGGGACTGCAGAACAAAAGGTCATTGGCATGAACTAGTAGTAGGCAAATCAGGGCATCAGATACACAGAGTCCTTTGTGTCCTAACAATGTCTGAAACCACTACACGGACGATGAATAGGTCATCGTGTGTATTTGTGTAGTTGTGTAGGAAAGTATGACAGAAATCTGCACACAATTATGAGACAAATGAACAGCTAATCTATTTCTGGTGATGCTGACAAAATAACAATCATTTTTCGGAACGCTTGGTGAACTCTATGCCTCTAAATAGTGCCTGCAATCTTTAACATTTTCTGAACAGGGGCATTGATTTAGCAGCTTAGATAATACGACACTCATTCAGTACCACAGCGAAACATCAGCCACAAGTATTTGCTTAAGATACACATAAAAGGCTGGAGGCAAAGTCGGGTCAGGTGGCATCAGTGGAGAAAAGGAATCGCCGATGTTTCAGGTCCAGACCTAATTAGTGCAAGATAAAATCCAGTGAAGTCCGATTAAAGATAGTCCGAGGGTCTTCAATGAGGTAGATAGTTGCAGGAGGCCCCTCTCTAGTTGTTGATAGGAAGGTTCTGTTGCCTAATAACAGCGGGGAAGAAACTGTCCCCGAACCTGGAGGTCAGGCAGCATCTCTGTAAAACATGGATATGTGAGTTTCACTTTGAGACCTTTCTTCAGACTTGACTTGTCCTGACCCGAAACATCACCTATCCATGCTCTCCAGAGATGCTGCCTGACCCGCTGAGTTATTCCAGCACTTTTTATCTATCTTCAGTGTAAACCAGCATCTGCAGTTCCTTCTTACTCTATTTGCTGAAGTCCTACCTTGCTGCAAGAGACAACAGTCAACTAAGTGAGGAGAGGATGCTGAGTTGGTTCTAGTTTGCAGACAGAATCTCAGCGGGATCAATGCGCAGGGTGGCCAAAGCCCTGAGCTAGGAGTGATATATTCAGGAGACAATGACACACTGTGCATGGCTCATACATTTCACTAGGTGTCAACAAAATAGGCTGAATGACTCAAGAAGAAGCAGGCAGCATCATCAAAGACCCACACCACCCTTTCACACTTTCATTTCACCCGTGTCATCGAGAATAGGTATGGGAGTCCGAAAAAGGTTGCCCAGTAAAAGGGAGAAGGATTGGGGAATTTTATCATGTATCATGTCCATTGTATATCAATACGATATGATAGAACTTTCATTATCACAAGAGGGAAATCGGTCCGCCAACAGTCATTAAAACACAACGAGATAAAAAAAATTAAAGTGATGAGTGATAGGTCCAGGATTTGGGATGTGCAAAGATTGGGGAGGGGTTGGGGTGGGGGAAAGAGAGTTAGTGTACTCCACGACAGAAGGGGGTGGATATATCTATATCTACCTATACACTGTAAATGGCTCGATTGTAATGACATATTGTCTTTCCGCTGTCTGGGGAGCATGCAACAAAAGCTTTTCACTGTACCTCGGTACACGTGACAATAAACCAAACTGAAATGTACTTACAATTGTAGAATTCAATGTTCATACCATTAGGTTGTAAGCCTCCCGTGCGGAATACGAGGTGCTATTCCTTTGGGAAATACAGCTGGTTCCCTAGGAAATTAATAAAGATCAAAGTAAGTTGAAACGTTACACGATTTCTAACTAAAAGGTTTGTTCTAATGTTTGATGTGTTTGATGATAATTCCAGTTAAACCCACTGCTCAGGAAGCGGCAGAGCTGCAGGAAGATGGGCTGAAGTGTCTGAATAATTTAGCTGCCGCCCAGCTGAAGCTGAACCTCCCTGAAGAGGTGATTGCTGCCAGCGATGCCGTCTTGCTCCTGGATCCCAACAACGTGAAAGCTTTGTTCAGGAAAGGAAAGGTTCAGTATTTCCCCCCAAACCCTTTTGAGAGAAATTATTTGGTCCCTTAATTTAGTGAAAATCTTAACCTCGACCCGAAACGTCACCCATCCCTTCTATCCAAAGACGTTGCCTGTCCCGCTGAGTTACTCCAGCATTTTGTGTCTATCTTCGGTGTAAACCAGTAATCTGCAGTTCCTTCCAACACATTCCGACCCATTAATTTTAGATAGACACAAGTTGGATTAACTCAGCGGGTCAGACAGCATCTCTGGAGAAAAGGAACATGCCTTTCTTCCAGAGATGCTGTCAGATCCGTTGAGTTCCACCAGCTTTTTGTGTTGATCTTTGGTTTAAACCAACACCTGCAGTTCCTTCCTACCCATTAATTTTCAATGTGTTTATTCCCTTCCTCGAGAGCAGAAAAAGATATCAAACCTATTGCATGGGGAATATTCCCATTACTTTCTCAGGAGCAGGAAAGATGAAAGATTTTTTTTTTTTTAATAATAGGTGTGTCCTTTCTGAAAGGCAAGCAGACTGATTAGCCAATTTCTTAACTGAGGTGGTGCTTTAGTTTAGTTTAGAGATACAGCATGGAAACAAGCCTTACGGCCCACCAAATCCACACTGACCAGCAATCCCCACACACTAACACTATCCTAAACCTATCCCTGGGTCAATTTTATAATTTTACCAAGCCAATTAACATGCAAACCGGCACGAATTTGGAGGTGGGGGGGGTGAAAACTGGAGCACTCAGAGAACGTACAAACTCCATACAGACAGCACCCATAGTCAGGATCAAACCCAGGTCTCTGCCGCTGTGAGGCAGCAACTCAACTGCTGCGCCACCTATATTTTGAGATAAATTATTTTGTCTAAAAACCCTTTCATTTTTAAACGGTTCATTCCGCTCCTCAACCACAGAGAAATATATCAGACGTATTACTAGGGGAATGGCCACAACCATTCTCGGGAGCAGGCAAAATGAAAGATTTTTTCTTAAATGTTGACCTTGCTGAAAGGCAGCAGACTGGTTAGTCAACTTCTTAACTAAGGTAGTGCTGATATTAAATAAAAATGTTGCAGACCCATCAATGTACAGGTGTCAGGGGTTATGGGGAGAAGGCAGGAGAATGGGGTTAGGAGGGGGAGATAGATCAGCCATGATTGAGTGGCGGAGTAGAATTGATGGGCCAAATGTCCCAATTCTACTCCTAATACCTGCAGTATGACTTACTTAATGGAGAAGAACTAACCAATGGGCCAGTAGGTGGTGAATGCTGGAAATATCTAATGGATCTGATCATCCTGAAGTGGAACAACTGCTGAGGTCCCCGTATATTAACACTATTCTACACACTGGGGACAATTTAATCAAAGCCAATTAACCTACAAACCTTTATGTCTCTGGAATGTGGGAGGAAACCAAAGCAGCTGATGAAAACCCACACAGTCACAGGGAGAAGGTAAAACTCCGTACAGACAGCACCTGTGATCAGGATCAGACCCGGGTCCCTGGCACTGTGAGGCAGTAACTCTATCGCTGCGCCACTGTGCTGCCCTGAAGGTGCATTCAAGTGCCACAAAGTACACCAAACATTGGCTTCAACCACGAAGTCTGATGAAGGATCTTGACCACCAATGCTGCACCTACACAAAAAGATGTGTCTCAACTCCTTGCACGACACAACTGGGTCATTGTAATAAGCCCCGTGTACAAACGCAAATGAGACAGGACAGATGCACAAGCTCCATAAAGTGCACATTAGCCTACATATTAACCGTTGATAATTCTCCGTTGCTTGGAGCCAGTTGCCGTGAGGATTTCCAGCCACTGAACATCAGTTTAAAATGACATATGGCTGTGAGGCAAATTGCCGTTTATTGAACTGCTTATCCCTCAATCCTGATTCCTTATCTCCGACTTCTGTGAGCACTCTGGCAAATTGATTAGTATTTGATGGGTACCTTTATTCAATGCTAATCAGAAACAGATGCCCACCTCAAGCCCAGCTAACTGAATCGACAGTCTTTAATAATTTACAGATCTGCAGTCATTACTGTCTGATACCAAAAGCTCTCCATAGATGCGGTATTACTCTTATTTTAGTTTAGAGATACAGCACGGAAACAAGCCCTTCGGCCCACCGAGTCCGCACCGACCAGCGATCCCCGCACATTAACACTATCCTACACACGATAGCGACAATTATACATTTACACCAAGCCAATTAACCTATAAGACCTGTGTTTTTGAAATGTGGGCGGAAACTGAAGATCTGAGAGAAAACCTACATGGTCAAGGGGAGAATGTACAAACTCTGTACAGACAGCACCTGTAGCCAGGATTCAACCCAGGTCTTCAACCCAACTCTGCCACTGAGCCACCGTGTCACCCTGAAGGTGTGCATTCAAGTACATAGGAAACATAGACAATAGGTGCAGGAGTAGGCCATCCGGCCCTTCGAGCCAGCATCGCTATTCAATATGATCATGGCTGATCATCTAAAATCAGTACCCCATTCCTGCTTTCTCCTCATATCCCTTGATTCCTTCAGACCTAACGCTCTCTTGAAAGCATCCAGTGAATTGGCCTCCACTGCCTTCTGTGGCAGAGAATTCCAGATTCACAACTCTTTGGCTGAAAAAGTTTTTCCTCATCTCAGTCCTAAATGGCCTACCCCTTATTCTTAAACTTAAATTATTAAGGGGGGGGGGGGGGGGGGGGAGGTTATTTACCTACAATTCAATGTTCATACTGTTGTGTTGTTAGCTACCCAAGCTGAATATTAGGTGCTGATCCTCCAGCTTGTGAGAGCTTGAATATGTCCTGACTCTTTAAGCAGATTCTGTAGTAATCATAAATAATCATAAAAACTTCGAGCTGCAGGGCGCTGGATGATGGGAAAAAAGGATTGTCGTGGATTTACTTTACAATTTGAACAGGCAATGAACCAGAGAGAAACACAGACTAACTGGAGCTGCCGCTGACCTTTAGCTAACCCTGGATTATAGTCCGTGTTGAATGATACATCATTGTGCTTCAAGATGTCCTGTGAAGCTTTTAAAAATGATTTATTTTGAATTAAATTTCCACACATGCTTAACCAGACAAACTGCTAGTCCTCCCGTCATGAAAGAATAGTCTATTTATTTTTTGTCTCCATCCTTGTGATTTATTCTGTTTTTGATTGTACTGCAGTTGTTATCAGAACAGGGCGACTATGAAGCAGCAACCGAGACACTCAAGCGAGCGCTGAAACTCGAACCAAGCACAAAGGTAAAGAAATGCTTTAATCTCATTTTTAATCTTCACACAGATGCACAAGGAAATCAGTGTGTACCTTTTAAAGAGGATTAGAGGTGGTGGCATTTGCCAGTGTGCAGTAAAATTATTGCCTGAAATCAGGGTGTACTAATAGTACAGGATATATTAGGGGTAGAGTTGCTGCCTCACAGCGCCAGAGACCCGGGTTCGATCCTGACTACAGGTGCAGTCTGAACAGAGTTTGTACGTTCTCCCCCGTGACCGCGTGGCTTTTCTCCGGGTGCTCTGGTTTCCTCCCACACTCCAAAGACGTCCAGGTGTGTAGGTTAATTGGCTTTGGTATAAAAATTGTGAATTGTCCCTGGTATATATGGGGGTGATCGCTGGTCAGCCGAAGGACCTTCTCTGAAGTCTAAAGGAAGTGTCAGAGCAGCGATACAAAAGGGATATTTGCAGTGAGGTTTAATTATATAAATGCTCTCATTACTCTGGGTAATCAGGCTTTGTTATGTTCCACTGACCCAAATCCTCCAGTGTCTACAGTAAGAAACAAACATCATTTAACGATCTGAGCTTAAATAACTAATCCGTACCAAAACATTACTGTCTGAAGAAGGGTTTCGGCCCGAAACGTTGCCTATTTCCTTCGCTCCATAGATGCTGCTGCACCCGCTGAGTTTCTCCAGCTTTTCTGTGTAACCTTCGATTCTCCAGCATCTGCAGTTCCCTCTTTAACACTGTATGAAGTATACTCTCTCCTCCCTTTGTGGCCTTTCGAGTACCAAAGGTTCTTTGCAGCTTGCAAAAGATATCTTACCTTCGCACACAGGAACTACAAATACACAATGCTGCAATATAAAGCAATTGTGAACAAAATAAATACACTGATGTGCTTCTGAATTACATAACAGCCTGGCACTCTTAAATAGCGAGGCCAGCATGGTGGCGCAGCGGTAGAGTTGCTGCCTTACAGCACCGGAGACCCGGGTTCGATCTTGTCTTCGGGTGCTGTCTGTACGGAGTTTCCACGTTCTTCCTCTGATCTCGTGGTTTCTGATCCGTGATCTTCGGTTTCCTCCAAAATTCCAAAGACGTAGTTTGTAGATCAATTGACTTGGTATAAATGTAAAGTGCCCCAAGTGTGTGTGTGTGTGTGTAGGATATTGTTAGTGTGCGGGGATTGCTGGTCGGTACAGACTCGGTGGGCCAAAGAAGGGTCTGGACCCGAAACGTCACCCATTCCTTCTCTCCAGAGATGCTGTCTGTCCCGTTGAGTTACTCCAGCATTTTGTGTCTATCTTCAGTGGGCCCAAGGGCATGTTTCCGTGCTGTATCTCTGAACTAAACGAGAGCATTCCTAGACCAGGTTGTGCTTATACAGGCAGCCATCTGTGAATATGAATCAAGATAATCCATTGCCATTTTACATGTATATACTCCAAGCTTGTTGCCACAAATACACCTCACTGAAGCAGACTGATGAAAACAGAACGTGTAACAGGAACTCATTACTCCACATTCATACTGGATATGGTGGGGTGGGAGATTGCAACCTTCACGTGGTCCGCCCTGTTTCGATGAATGCAATCAACCTGGCGTGCACAATCAAGTAAATTCAAATAGAACAAGTTGTCCTACAGCTTTAGGCTGTGCACGCCATACGCAAGAAGAAGATACTGGATATGGTTGAAGATTTTGCAGTGTGTGGAGCAGTTTATTGCCGGACAATATTTATAGTGGCACGGTGGCACAACGGTTGAGTTGCTGCCTCTCAGTGCCTGATACCTGGGTTCGATCCCGACTACGGGTGCTGTCTGTATGGAGTTGGTTCATTCTCCAGGAGACCGCGTGGGTTTCACCTGTACACTAGTTCTGTCCTACACACACACGAGGGTCAATTAACCTACAAACCTGAACATCACTTAAGCGTAGTTGGAAACCGGAGCACATGGAGGATACCCACGCAGTACGTACAGTACCCATAGTTAGGATGGTGTAGGTTTACATCAAGAGAATTAACAGCAAGAGATGTCAAGATCATGAAGCATCGCTGTGAAATGTATTGATGTAAACAGATGCCTAATGAATGATTCACCTCGTTGTCAGAGTGTTTTCATGCATAAGTCGAGCAGTTGAATACAGAGAATGAACTTTCTTTTATAATATTCATTTTTCATGTCAGGACCTGTCAATGCACTGTAAAAATAATGAACCGTAGTCACTTTTAAGAGTGGAAATGCAGCAGCTGAATTACACATAGCAAGATCTCTCAAACCCACAATAAAGACCAAATAATCTGCTTTTATTGATGTGACAAAGGATGAAATATTAGTCACAATGTTGCCCAAACCTACAGTGAATATTCATATGTAAAGGAAGACAAACTCTCTGTTTAATGACTTGTTGGAATGAAGGTACCTCTTTTGAGCAGCACAGTGGTAGAGTTGCTGCCTTACCGCGCCAGAGATCCGTGTTCGATCCTGACTAAGGATGCTGTCTGTATGGAGTTTGTACGTTTTCTCCGGGTGCTCCGGTTTCCTCCCACACTCCAAAGATGTGCAGGTTGATTAATATACAACCTACAAAATTGTAAATTGTCCCTAGTGTGTAGGATAGTGCTAGTGTACGGGGCGATCACTGGTCAGCGAGGACTCGGTAGTCCAAAGGGCCTGTTTCCGAGCGGTATCATTGACTTGGTCTCCAAAGCTTTCTGTGGCAATGAATTCCACAGATTCACCATCCTCTAACTAAATAAGGGTGCCACATAAAAACATTATTGTAAAACATTCTTCACATTCACTTTAACATCAGTGATTGGGGTACGTGTCAAAAATTATAGGTCAAGACTGACCCCTGGTGGGGGTTTTAAAAATTCAATTTCTGCACATGGGTCAGGAAATTAAGTGTAGGAAGGTACTAAGATGCTGGTTTATACTGAAGATAGACACAAAGTGCTGGAGTAACTCAGCAGGTGAATGAATGCCTGAAACACACTGCTGAGATTGATGATACGATAGTGGCATTTAAGAGACAATTGGACAGGTACATGGAGATGCAGAGACTGGAGGAATAAGGATTATGTGCAGATAGATAAGAGATGGTTTAGTTTAGTTTGGAGATACAGCATGGAAACAGGCCCGTTTGCCCATTGAGCCTGTGCCGACCTGTGATCCCCGCACATTAACACTATCCTACACACACTAGGGACAATTTACAATTTTACCAAGCCAATTAACCTACAAACCTATACGTCTTTGAAGAGTGGGAGGAAACTGAAGCACCCGGAGAAAACCCACGCAGGTCGCTGGCAATCCGGGTCGCTGGCGCTGTAAGGCAGCAACTCTACCCGCCAAGATGGTCTTGGCATCATGTTCGGCACAGACATTGTGGGTTGCAGGTGCTTTTCTTGTCCTGTTCTGTTCCACATTCTAAGTTATATGATCTAGGTTTTATGCCGAATACTCAACCGGTGATAATAAATATCTATTATTTTTTTTTAACCAGGCCATTCATGCAGAGCTTTCCAAACTGGTTAAGAAACGGGCTGGCCATACGCACGTCCTGAAGGAAAACGTCAGTAGGTGGCAGAAAGGTTCAGCACAGCCCTCGACACATCCTCCAACTGCACAAGAATCTGCTTCGGTAGAGAGTCTGTCTTTTTAACCCAAAATAAGCAGAGCATTCGGAAACAAGCTTGCTTCCTGCCACTAAACTCCACATTGTGTTTCAGGCGGTCCCGTGGAAGTGGCTGTTCGGGTCAGCGATGGTGGCTATTGGATGCATGGTGACCACTGTTGTGTTGGCAGCAAAGGACTAAACAAACAGCAGACTGGCGCAGACACACAATGACCCGAGGAGAAGATGGGTCTCATTATGATGAGTTTGCTCTGGGATACACCAACATGTACACATTTTCCAATCTTGATATATATTACAATAAGAGGTAAAGGTGGGGTAAGGAGAGAATTGAAACTACATTATTAAATAGCTTTTTGCTCAATTAGAGTATAGATTTTTTTTTAAGCAGCACCTAAAATCAATACAGAGGTGAATTTGTGTATTTTGCTTTCCAAACGGAACTAATGTTGAATCAGAGATGCAACGAAGCAATTCACTATAAAATAATCAATGCTGTTAAACAGAGCTTGTTCATTAGAATGCTGTACACCATGGAGAAGTCATAGTTATAGAATCATAGAGCATGGATTCAGGCCCTTCGGCTCAACTTGCCCATGCTGACCAAATGCCCCATCTACATTAATCCTTCCTCATAAGTTCATGTTATAGGGGCAGAATTAGGCCATTCAGCCCAGTCAAGTCTACTTTGCCATTCAATCATGGCTGATCTATCCTTCTTTCTCAATCCCATTCTCCTGCCTTCTCACCATAACCCGACACCTGTACGAATGAAGAATCTCCGACCTGTATAGACCCATATCCCTCCAAACCGTTACTGTCTATGTATTTGTCCAAATGTATTTTAAATGGTGTTATAGTCCCTGCCTCGACTACCTCCTTCCATATACCCACCAACCTCTGTGTGAAAAAGTTCCTATTAAATCTTTTCCCTCTCACTTTAAACCAATGTCCACAGGTTCTTGGTTCCCCTACTCTGAGTAAGAGACTGTGCATTTACCCTTTCTATTCCCCTCATGATATTATACACCTCTGTAAGATCACCTCTCAGCCTCCTGTGCTCCATGGAATAAAGTCCTAGTCTGCCCAACTTTTCCCAATAGTTCAGGTCCTCAAGTCCTGGCAACGTCCTTGTAAATCTTCTCTGCATTCTTCCCAGCATAATAACATCCTAGAGTGCAGAAAGCACACATGGGATATAGAACATCGGACAGTAGCAAATATGACAAATCAAATTGTACAAATGCTTAAAAAATATATAGCTAGTCATTGAGCAGTGACTTCCACTAGATACATGCCAATTTAAATAGACGTTATTAGATGCCAGGCCGGCATGGTGGCGCAGCAGTAGAGTTGCTGCCTTACAGCGCCAGAGATCCGGGTTCGGTCCTGACTACGGGTGCTGTCTGTACAGAGTTTGTACGTTCTCCCCGTGACCACGTGGGTTTTCTCCAAGATCTTCGGTTTCCTCCCACACTCCAAAGACGTACAGGTTTGTAGGTTAATTGACTTGGTATAATTGTAAAATTGTCCCAAGTGTGTGTAGGGTAGTGTTAATGTGCGGGCATCACTGGTCAGCGCAGACTCGGTGGGTCCGAATGGCCTGTTTCTGCTCTGTATCGCTAAACTGAACTAAAATTTAATTTTATGCTTTTGGGAATATATTTTCAAGCACATTTCATTGCTTTGAAAGTTTTCAATCATTCTACAATTAATAAGACTCCTGGTTAAGATACTTCAGAGAGTTCTCTTCTGCTGATGTACAGTAGACTGGAAATCTTTTTTCAGGATGTAAGAATCGATGAACAAATTTCATGAGTTGGTGTCAGTGTGTTGCTCGACTCAAACAATTCTCATGTCAATTAATTTGGGCAATTGCAGCACAGTATTTTATTTTGGAGTCAATGGGGAGTTGTGGAGGAAGCGTATGAAGGAGGTATACATGAATTTCATGCTTGTTCTCTCCGGCTATTTCGTATGCTTTCAGCTACAGAAGATCTAATCGATTCAATAATTGGCACTCTGCAAATATAGTTATAGTAATATATGTGGATAATCAGTTACCCTGTGGACCTTTCTTCCACTGGACATTTTTAACACATAATTGATGGATTCATTAAAAAGTGGATAATAAATGCGCTCTTATCTAATTTGTGTGTTTGCATTGTGTCGAAGACCTATTTCATTTGTGTAAATGCGCATTTTACATTTTCATTAAAAGCATAATTATATGGGTGGCGCAGTGGTAGAGTTGCTGCCTCACAGCACCAGAGACGCCGGTTCAATCCTGACTACGGGTGATATTTGTGCGGAGTTGCACGTTCTCCCTGTGACCACGTGGGTTTCCTCTGGGTGCTCCGGTTTCCTCCCACATCGTGCAGGTTTTGTAGGTTAATAAGCTTCTGCGATAATTGTCCCTGCAAGATCTACTTTTTTTTTTTAAGTCTTAGATTTTAGAGATACAGTTCAGAACAGGCCATTCAGCACATCCTTCCTCAGATATGGTGCCCAAAATTGCTCACAATATTCCAAATGCAGCCTTACCAGCGCCTTCTAGAGCCTCTGCATTACATACCTGTTTTTGTATACAAGCCCTTTTGAAATAAGTGCTAGCATTGAGTTTGCTTTCTTTACTACCGATTTGACTTGCAGATTAACATTTGGGAATCCTGCACCAGCACACCCAAGTCCCTTTGCACCTCCGATTTCTGGATTCTTTCCCCATTTAGAAAATAATCTAAGCCTTTATTCCTACTACCAAAATGCATGACTCCACACTTTGCTACACTATATTCCATCTGCCATTTCTCTGCCCACTTTCCAAGTCATTCTCCAGAGTCCCTGTTTTCTCTACACTACCTGCTCTTATACCTACTTTCGTATCATCCACAAACTTGGCCACAAAGCCTCGTCCAAATCATCAATATACAATGTGAAGAGTTGTGGGGCAATGTTTTTGTCTTTGCACTATATTGTAGGTTTGTTTTTTATAGTTTGAACTGTGTAGAATAGAACTAGTATACGGGTGATTGCTGGTCAGCACAAACTCGGTGGGCCGAAGGGCCTTTTTCTATGCTGTGCCTCGTTGAAGATGAGAGACACAAACTATTGCATCCATTGGCACTTTAAATAAAGTTCTAATCACGATGTTTAAGAGATATTTGGACAAGTACTTGGATACGATGGATTTAGAGGGATATGGGCCAAGTGTGAAGCAGGTGGCTATCTTTAATCGGCCTTTGCTGGACTTCACCTTGCACTAAACATTTTTCCGTTTACACAAAAATGCTGGAGAAACTCAGCTGGTGCAGCAGCATCTTTGGAGCGAAGGAAATAGGTAACGTTTCGGGCCGAAACCCTTCTTCAGACTGATAGGGGGTGGCGGGGAGAAGGAAGGAAAAAGGAGGAGGAGGAGCCCGAGGGCTGAGGGATGGGAGGAGACAGCCCGAGGGCTGAGGAAGGGGAGGAGACAGCAAGGGCTAACAAAATTGGGAGAATTCAATGTTCATGCCCGCAGGATGCAGACTCCCCAAGCAGAATATGGGATTATCCCTTATCTGCACACTGTAGACGACTCGATTGTAATAATATACAGTATTTATGCTGATTGGATAGCACGCAACAAAAAAAGCTTTTCACTGTAGCTCAATACACGTGACCTTGAATTAAGCTAAACTAAAATTTAAACCAGCCAATAATCCTGAGGAGTGGATGTGAAAGTTCCAAAGGTGTTGGATTATCAGACTTGTAGAGTCTGTACTTTATGTAATTAAAGGAGAATTGCAGATGCTGGTTTATACCAAATAGAGACACAACATGCTGTAGTAATTCACCAACAAAAAAGCTTTTCACTGTACCTCAGCACACATGACAATCATAAACAGCACACAACAACTGAACAAAACAATTTAAACCAAACCAAACTAAACAACTAAACTGGACACAAAATGCATGGTGGAGCAGGCTACACCTCCCGCTGCCTTAGCAGGGCAAAGAAGATCACCAAAGACAGCTCCCATCCTGCGTTTGGACTGTTCGACCTGCTGCCCTCTGGAAGGCGCTATAGGTGCATCAAATCCAGGACAAAAAGACTCAGGAATAGCTGCTTCCCGAGAATTATATCTACCATAAATTCAAATCCACACATGCACTGACTACACCGCCCAACACGGACTTCCATCTGTATATATGTATATATGTATGTAGCGCCGTAAAATTTGTGCACCTATTCCCCCCCCCCCCCATCTCCCTTCTGTTTTGTTTTTCTGTTTCTTGTTTTTTGTGTAAAATTGTATGTATGCACTGAGTACGAGCAGCTTTCAGTTTCACTGTACATGTATAGTGACAATAAATGGCATATCTATATCTATCTATCTATTTCTGAACTAACACAAACTGAACAGGCAGCAGAGGCGAGGGGCCGAAGGGCCCGTTTGCACACTATCTCCAAAGCTTTTTACTGTACCTCAGCACACATGACAATAATAAACTAAACTAATTTAAATTACTAAACAAAAAATAAAATAAACATCAAACTAAAGAACCAAAATAAACTAATCTAAACATTGACACTAAACATCTAAACTAAACATCTAAACTAAACATTGAAACTAAACTTTTAAACTAAACATTGAAACTAAACATTGAAACTAAACATTGAAACTAAACTAAACTTTTAAACTAAACTTTTAAACTAAACTTTTAAACTAAACATTGAAACTAAACATTGAAACTAAACTAAACTTTTAAACGAAACTAAACATAAAATGCGTGTTGGGGGCAGATTCCTGAACTAACACAAACTGAGCTAGCAACAGAGGCGAGGGGCCGAGTGGCGGCGCCATTCCGTCAGGGCCCACGTGATGTGCAGTGATTGACAGTGGAAAGAGCCAATGGATGGCGTGAGGGGCTGGCGGGGGCGGGCGCTGTGGGGAAACATAGAAACATAGAAATTAGGTGCAGGAGTAGGCCATTCGGCCCTTCGAGCCTGCACCGCCATTCAATATGATCATGGCTGATCATCCAACTCAGTATCCTGTACCTGCCTTCTCTCCATACCCTCTGATCCCCTTAGCCACAAGGGCCACATCTAACTCCCTCTTAAATATAGCCAATGAACTGGCCTCAACTACCTTCTGTGGCAGAGAATTCCAGAGATTCACCACTCTCTGTGTGAAAAAAAAGTTCTTCTCATCTCGGTTTTAAAGGATTTCCCCTTTATCCTTAAGCTGTGACCCCTGGTCCTGGACTTCCCCAACATCGGGAACAATCTTCCTGCATATAGCCTGTCCAACCCCTTAAGAATTTTGTAAGTTTCTATAAGATCCCCTCTCAATTTCCTAAACTCTAGAGAGTATAAACCAAGTCTATCCAGTCTTGGCGGGTCAACGGCACCAGGGGGCGGGACAACAGCAGCAGATTCCTGAACTAGCACAAACTGAGCTAGCAACAGAGGTGAAGGGCCGAGTGGCGGCGCCATTCCGTCAGGGCCCAGCAGCGGCATCCACGGTAGGGGGCAGCATCGGCGGCGGCGGCGGTGGGCGCTAGGGGGCAGCATCGGCGGCGGGGGCGCTAGGGGGCAGCATCGGCGGCGGGCGGGTGGTTGGTCCGTGAGGCGACGGCGGCGGGAGGGAAGAGCGGACGGACGGTCGGTCCGTGAGGCGGCGGCGGGGGGAGGAGCAGCGACGCAGCTAAACCATGACCCGTGAGTCTCCGTCTGTGAGGGTGGGGTGGGTGGGACGTGAGGCCGGGCCCACGGTTCACACACCCACCGATACAGGCCCCGGGCCCCGATCCCCGCCAACACCAACACCGTTCACCGAGGCCCCGGCTCCGGACCACCGGACGAGGGAGGCCCGACAGGGTTCGGTTTGGAGGCGGCCGAGATGGGACGGGCCGGGCCGGGACGGGCCTCACCTAGAGCCGCCGGGTTGACGGCGACCACCGCCCGCCATGGCGCCTGCTCCTGCCACGTAAACACTGCGGGATAGAAGTCGGCCCAAAACAGGCGCCCTTAAAGGGGAGGGGTCTTAAAGGGGTAGGGGGAGATTAATGGAATGGAATAGGGGTAGAGTGAGATTAATTGGGGATGGGGAGATTAAAGGGGATGGGGAGATTAAAGGGGTAGGGTGAGATTAATGGGGTAGGGGAGATTAAAGGGGCATGGGGAGATTAAAGGGGCAGAGTGAGATTAATGGGGTAGGGGGTCGGGGGAGATTAAAGGGGCAGGGGAGATTAAAGGGGTAGAGTGAGATTAAAGGGGCAGGGGAGATTAAAAGGGGATGGGGAGATTAAAGGGGTAGAGTGAGATTAAAGGGGTAGGGTGAGATTAAAGGGGCAAGGGAGATTAAATTAAAGGGGGCAGGGGAGATTAAAGGGGTATAGTGAGATTAATGGGGTAGGGGAGATTAAAGTGGCAGGGGTGAGATGAGATAATTGGGTCGGGGGAGATTAAAGGGGCAGGGGAGATTAAAGGGGGGGGAGATTAAAGTGGTAGGGAGATTAAAGGGGTAGAGTGAGATTAATTGGGTCGGGGGAGATTAAAGGGGGGGGTAGAGTGAGATTAAAGGGGCAGGGGACATTAAAGGGGTAGGGGAGAATAAAGGGGGAGGGGTCTTAAAGGGGTAGGGGAGATTAATGGAATAGGGGTAGAGTGAGATTAATTGGGTCGGTGGAGATTAAAGGGGTGGGGGAGATTAAAGGGGTAGAGTGAGATTAATTGGGTCGGGGGAGATTAATGGGGCAGGGGAGATTAAAGGGGCAGCGGAGATTAAAGGGGGCAGGGGAGATTAAAAGGGTAGGGGCAGATTAGAGAAGTAGGGTGAGATTAAAGAAGTGGTCCTAGTCAATAGTGTTTTATTGTCATATGTCCCAGATAGAACAATGATGGACAACGGTGAATCTTTAGTCAGAGGGTGGTGAATCTGTGAAATTATTTGCCACAGAAGGCTGTGGAGGCCAAGTTAGTAGATATTTTTACGGCAGAGGTGGATAGAATCTAGATTAGTATGGGTGTCAGGAGAATATGGGGTGAAGGCAGGAGAATGGGGTTAGGAGGGTGAGATAGATCAGTCATGATTGAATAGCAGAGTAGACTTGATGGGCTGAATGGCCTAATTCTACTACAATCACATGAAATTCTTACTTGCAGCAACACGAGTCAAGATATCAATTACCTGCTTCCTTTATCATCCTTACTTTTTTGCATATCTTTCATTCATTTGTTCTATCTTTTTACTTCATCTTATATATCTCCTGACTTCTAGTTTGAAGGAGGGTCTCGACCTGAAACGTCATCCATAAATTCTCTGCAGAGATGTTGCCTGTCCCGCTGAGTTACTCCAGCATTTTGTGTCTATCTTCGGTTTAAACCAGCATCTGCAGTTCCTTCCGATACTAGTCAAGAGTTTAGCAGCAGGTAGACGCCATCTTCACTTCATGGTGCCTCGGCCAGGCCAGCAGCACAATCAAGGACCAGTCTCACCCCCAGTCACTCCCTCTTCTCTCCTCTCCCATCGGGCAAGAGGTACAGAAGTGTAAACATGCACATTGTTGATAGGAGTATAATTAGGTTATTCAGCCCATCAAGTTACTCCGCCATTCAATCATCGCTGATCTATCGCTCCCTCAAAACCCCATTCCCCTGCATTCTCCCCATAACCCCTGACACTCGTACTAATCAAGAATCTGTCTATCTCTGCCTTAAAAATATACATTCACTTGGCCTCCACAGGCTTCTGTGGCAAAGAATTCCACAGATTCACCACCCTCAGGCCATTGTAAGCTGTTTGTAGGGTGAAAATGAGAAGCTAGTTCGACTTTGGTAGGGGAGGAATAGAGTGAGGGGGAATGCCGGGGCTACGTGAAGTGAGAGAAATGTTATAAAAATGCAAATTAATAATCTAGTGCCAAAGAGCATCTTTCGCATCTCCAGCATGCAACAGTTACTAGTGTAGGAATTACTTTAGCAATTGTGGTATTGTGCCCTGCTAATTGTAAGGCAATCAGTACTGGGATACAGTGTATTTATGTATAATTAGATTTAAAAGTAGTGAAATCATACCAAATGGACAGAACTCTTGTGAAAATATGAATAGCAGAATGTTAATTACTGTAGGACAACACTTTTTAGCTAGTTAATTTTGTTCATGAATGTGAATCTGCACCTCTGCCAAATTCTTGAATAAGCTACTGTTGTTGATGGAGGTGGTGCTGTGCAGTAGCTGACATTCCACTTTATCTCTCAGCTACTACCTGATGATCCAGTCTTGTGCTGAGATATTATTTTATTTGCTATTTGATAACAGGACTTGCAGTTCGAAACAGCTGGATCAACGCATATTAATGTCTTTTGGCAAGTCAGTTTTAGTCTGTGTTTTATTTGAAGCCCCCCAGACTGTGGAAAATAACTTAATAAATAATTGAACCTCGTTTTGAAAGGATTCTGAGCCCCTCTGTTCTTGGATATAAATGAGTTTCATTTTCAATTATTAACAATCAAATTAATTTAAGAATAGGCTTGTTTATATTTGCAACCAGAAAATATGACTAAATTGGTTTCAGTGTGACACATGACAGTTGATTTAATACTGGGCCATTATTTATTTGAAACTAAATGTACACAAGGTTTCCAAATTCATAAGTGAATTGTTGACCTTTTGGGGTGCTTGGAAGCACTGAAAGTGATGTATTATGTTCTATAAAATGTCTATAGTTCATACAAAGCTTTCACTGCTAGCTATTTCACTTCCAGCCATTTTTCAGTTCTATAATTGCCTTTTCGACTATGATTGCGTGCAGCTTATCTCAATTACAAATGCCACATTAATGCCACACTGTCAATGCAAGGAGCACTTAAATAGGCCTAAAAGGAGAAGAGGGTATTTTAGATGCATATAGAATCATAGATTGATACAGTGTGGAAACAGGCCCCTCGGCCCAACTTGCCTACAACGGCCAACATGTCCCAGCTACACTAGTCCCACCTGCCTGTGTTTGGTCCATATCCCTCCAACCTGTCCTATCCATGTACCAGTCTAACTTTTTTTTTAAGTTGGGATGGTCCCAGCCTCAACTTCCTACTCTGGAAGTTTGTTCCATACACCCACCACCCTTTGTGTGAAAAAGTTACCCCTCAGATTCTTATTAAATCTTTTTCTCTTAAACCTATGTCCTCTGGCTCTCGATTCACCTACACTGTGCATCTACCCCATCTATTCCTCTCATGATTTTATACACCTCTATAAGATTACCCCTCGTCCTCCTGCGCACTAAGGGATAGTGTCCCAGCCTACTCAACCTCGCCCTAGACCTCATACCCTCTAGTCCTGGCAACATTCTAACAAGGGTTATCTGGATTAAACCATGTTTTTTTTATATATACAGAGAGGTTGAGATATTTTGATCAGATAGAGATTCAGATGTTTTTGATATAAAAGGGGCTGCATATACTGAGAGATTGAGAGGCTCTGAGAGGGATCTGGGTGTCCTTGTACACAAATGCAGATGTAATTAGGAAAGTAAATAAAACGTGCAACATTGCACATTCTCTCTGTGATTATGTGGGGGTTCCCCCCAAAAGCTCCAGCTCCCTCCCACATCCCAGAGACAGGCTGAAACATTAATCGGCTATTGTAAGTTGCTGAGTGCGGGCTGTAATTTGTGTACAAGGACATCCCGATCCCTCTCAGAGCCTCTCAATCTCTGTATAGGCAACATCTCTTTATATCAAAAACTTCTTAATCTCTATCTCATCAACATATCTTTATATTAAAACCTCTTAATCTCTATCTCATCAAACCTCTCTGTATATGAAAAACATGGTTTAATAAGGATAACCCATGTTATAATAGACCATAAGGGTGTATGGTGTCTGTTGTAGCTAATTGCCCGTATAACCGAGTAAGGTGAGGTAAATATGTAGAGTACTGGAAAATCAACCAATAAACATACATGAAACAATACACCCAGTGTAGAATCTATACAGAACATTAATGAAAATGCATTTGCTCAAACCACCTAATGGTCCCTCCGTGATACAACAAATCCAGTCCTTTGTCCCCGATATGAACAGTCGCATTGGTTACAACCGATTTTGTCGGCTATAACCAAAAACCATTATAAATAGATTCATAATAATGAGGGTAGACTGTACTTCTAAAATGGATTAGAGTTACTATTGCAATGTTTTGAATTGCATGAAAATAAAAAATACGTATCAACGTATAATGTGGGATTTTTGTCCACATAGCCTATGTATTAATTTCTGTGCACAATTAATAAGATTTAAGTTTTAAATATATGTATCAGATAATAACAGCTGGGGAAGCAATGTTTCAATGTTTTCTTCCTTCCCTTTACAGAAGCTTTTTAAAATGCGCAACCACTGTTTTTGATGAAATGCTGTTGTGATACCAAAGGTCATCAAACTAAGACAGTCACCAAGGGCATTTTTTCCCCCCCTTTCAGGTGGTAATCAACGAGAACTTGCTCGTCAGAAAAATGCTAAAAAATCAAATGATGGTAAGAAGAAAAAGAAGGACGATGGTTTATCTGCTGCAGCCAGAAAAGAGAGGTACAATTTACAATATTAGCTGAATTAAGGGACTAAAGATGGAAATTAGCTACTGGCTATAATCTTGCATATTTACATGTAAATGTTTATCAATATGCACTGTCCCTGTTTAAAAAAAACAAAAAACAATTTGATAAATATTGCAGTCAAGCTTCTGATGGATATAGAGGGAAGAATATAGTTTCTGGCTCCGTTAGTGAGTTGGCTGTCCATTAGAGAATAAAGCAATTAATACTGGAAATACATAGCAGGTTTGCTGGTTTCTGCCTGCTTAATACTTAGTACAGGTGACAATAAACTGACCTTGAAGTTTTTAAGTATGAATCCAAAGCATTATATTAAATAAGTTATATTAAATAACATTACAGGAAATTACAAAGTGTGTATTGGACATCACAAGGAGCCTGTTGAAGTGGCAACATGCATAATCACTGAATAATATCTACAGCTTTCTTTATCAAATATCTTATGCTTTTAATAATGGTTTATCTAAAATGACATGATTGGGGTAAATCAAAATTCTGTACCTCCAGAACGAGCCTACTCTCGACATTGGACTATTTTGTTGAGAAATTGTTTATATTTACTGCCTTGATCTGTAAAGTTGCAGTTGCTCTAAAAGATTGCCATAACATATTCTCAATGTATTTGAAGAATATTGTGATTGTGGTTGCTTACAATTTGTATTCTTGCAGGGATGCCCAAATAATGCAGCAAAAGCAAAAAGGAAATGGAGATGGAGATGATGGAAATGCTGATGGAGCTCAAGCGGGTACTTCGAACTAACCCGCACGCTCCTCTGATTCCCTGCCCGGCTGTCCTGGATGGGTGCGTCTAACAAGCAACGAGACTTTGTCTTTGAATACTGAACATCGTTAATACATTGGGTTCCGGTACTTCAGAAAATTGCATTGTTGTATCTTTCCTATTGGATTATGCCATGTTTAATGATGAAGGGAGACGTCTGGATTGGAGGGTTGTTACTGATGCAGTGTTAGACTGTATGCTAAAGAGGAGCTTTTTCTTCATGAGCATAATTCACTAGGGCTATTCTAATATAAACAGAAAAGGTGCTTGCATTTGGATTTATGTGACCAGCCTTGTATTTTTGTATCAATGCTACCCCTCTAAATTCTGTTTCAATAAAGACAGCATTTAAGTTGACAAAGCTGGGTTTAGCTGCTTGACTTTAAGTTGTCTTTAAAGCTTTGCCACTCTTGAAGCATCTTTATCCTCCCTTCAGTGAGTGAGTCAAAAACAGAAGGAAACCAGTTCTCAACATTCATCAAGTTTCAGGTTTTCTAGTGGTGGGTATTATGAAATATCCATTGATGTTTTTTTAAGGATTTGCCACTGGTATAAACATGAGGGCTGCATGCTTATCTGTTAGCTGGTGCAAAGAGTGAAATGTTCTATGCCTTGCTCAGAATTCCAATCTTTTTTCGGCAGAGTAGAACTATCTTGAAGTGTCAGTGAGTGGAATTGGAGATGGGAAAGTGGGTAAAAGTGTTGGAAATTAGAGATTTGCCTTCCATCTAAATCTCCCTTTGCATTGGGTATTTAATGTGGGCTCTTGCCACATTTTGCAATTCATTTCTTCAGTAGGAACGTGCACATGTTGTCATTATTTGGAGTGATCTGCCTGATTTATTATCTGGTGTAATGTGACATTTAAGACACGAGAAGACCTCTCGAAGCCTGGAAAACCTCTCGAAGCGTCACCCAGTCAGATGACATCTCACTGATCTGAACTATGGTTAGGATAGGTACTTTGGAAATGGCTTATTGATCAATTTGGACCCCTTGTACTTAAAAAAAAAACATTGATTAAAGCAGAAAAAATATCTTAATGGACAAACTTGGGTGGATTGACTAATTTTTATAAAGTAATAACTATCACGCTTCAATTTTTGCCTGCTATTGTGATGCACGTGATCTATGATAGTCAAAGCTTGGCAGTAAGTTGAATTTAATTATATTTCTACCACAAGTTGCAGATTTTAGGTTCAACTGCAGCCAAGTTTGCCGATTTAACCGCAAGCCCCTTTCCTCAACATTAGCACAAAACCTGTTTGATTTATTCAGTTGATTACCATCAGTATCTCTGCTATAATGCCCTGTATATATTACTATAAAAGAGAATCTTGAAGGACATGACCAATTATTTTTTTCTTCTTCTGTGCATTTGTTCCATCGGTTCAATAAGGTCCATGAAAGGTAACACAAAAAAATATATAGCTTCCTGGGTCAGGAAAGTGATGTGGGTTGTTATTTTCTTCAATCTCCTTGGACTAATTGTCTAAAATGTGTTCCTATGTAGTTATTGACAAAATTAATGAGTGAGGTTAATGCTCGTAATTCTTGCTATAGAACGAGCAAATATGTTTGGGCTGAAGAATGAAGCACATCTTAAGTCAGAATGTAAATATTGCATTTTAATCAAGCGTTCATCTTTTGACCAGGTTGAAAAAAAGCTTGTGGTCAACTGTCAGGACACTCGCTGAATTTTGGGGGGGATGGAATGAGCGAGCCAGAATATCTGGGTTTTCAGTTAGTAATTTCCTTGCTGCACTGATCTTTTGTCACCTGACTAACGTTGCTCATTTATAAGTGTATATTAAAATCTTTTTTGTATACTGTATGCATTTTCTGACTTTAATTGAAGATATTTGTGCCAGAACCTTACATGTTCAGACTAACAGCCTGCTAGAATTGGCTAGTGGTCTTGTTAACTGTCTAAAACTCTTTGTAGTGTACAACATCCTATTCACACCTTTGAAATGCAGAGAATTTGGCGAGTATTGTATGTTTGGTGACCGTTAATGAACAGCTAGACAAATGATCTTCAACGCATTACTAGACATGGCTCATAGAATGGCATGGTAAGACATTTAATTCTGTAACAGGAAGAGCTGATACTGGCAGTCTGTCGCAGAGCTGCAAAAATGGAGCTGAAGCACGGGCGACGTAAAGATCAAGAAGCCACGACTGTTCTCTGGTTAAAATGAACCACACATCTGGATTGGCAAAATCTTCAGCAGGTTCCAGAGACTCATGTCAACGCCACAGAAGAAAAGCTGGAAACATTTGTTAGGTGACTACTTGCCAACTCCCTTGGCCACAGTTATTTGCTGGTGAATACTAATTCTTTGGCAAATATCCCAAGTCGTGATGGAACACAGAATACTCTTAACGTTTTTCATTTCTGAGGACTTGAATCCTGACAGTTAGCGACTGGCAAAGATTAATGGAAGGGCAATTGTTTACAAGAAAGCAATTAATTAAAATGAAGTTTAAAATTTGAGCCCATGGTTGATCTTTAAACTGCTGTGTTGTCCATCTACAAGTGCCCACCGCAGGGACATACTTCCTAGATTTCAATTATGTAAAGTCTAAAAAGTGAGCGGCTGCATTACTGCCTCGCATCTTTGACTGACTAAATACTGTTCAACCAGCACTCATTTGTTTGTTGACCCACAATGGATCATAATTAAGCTATATACGTTTTGTTTTTAAATTCTTAAACTTGCTTTAAAATGCACTCATTATCTTGCTCTTTCCTGTTCTCCATTTGCCATAGAGCTTAGAGATACAGTGTGGAAACAGGCCCTTGAGGCCCACCGAGGCCACGCCAACCATCAATCACCTGTTCACATTAGTTATATTTCCTATACAGGAGAGGCACTTTACAGATGCCAAGTAACCTACAAACCTGCACAACCTTGGAATGTGCGAGGAAATTGGTCACCTGGAGGAAAACGCACACGGTCACGGGGAGAACATTCAACTTCCATACAGACAGCACCTGTAGTCAGGATCATACTGGGTCTCTGGTGTTGTGAGGCAGCAACTCTACCGCTGCACCACAATGCTGCCATAATGAACTATGATATTGGGAGCGATCTTGTACTCTCTTAAGCTCAATCAACCGTGCCCTCAGATGCATAAGACGAACCTTGGGATTCCCTTAGACACTTCTCTTAAGACTCTACTTAAAAATCCCAAAAGTCGAGCTTTGGTCATCTGGTCATCAAGCATCTGACCTGATTTGCTTTCAGTATGTCATTTACTGCAATATTTTGAAACTCCTTTAAGGTGATGGGGGGAAAGAGTCAAAAGGAACCTTTTCACATAAAGAGTGGTGGGTATATGGAACAAGCTGCCAGAGTAGGTAGTTGAGGCAGGCACTATAACAACAGGTAAAATACCCATTTGGACAGCTACATGTGTAGGAACGGTTTAGAAGTTAAACATGCGGGTAGAATAGAAGCTGCCTGTACTGCTTATTTACTCCAGCATTTTGTGTCTGTCAGGCTTAGAAGGACAAACGCGGGAAAGTGGGACTGCTGTAAATGGGGCATGTTGGGTGGTGCAGGCAAGTTGGGCCGAAGGGCCTGTTTCCGTGGTGTATGACAAACCTTGCGATACTTGGTGAATTAAAGCTGCTTTATAGGTGGAAGTTGTTTTTGGATTAGTTTTCATTACATTGACCTATTTCCATCATGTTACATTCAATGGCCCCTTTGTTCATGTTCTGCTAGGTTTAGTTGCTCATTGACAGAATGGATGGGCCTCACTTCATTATTACAAGGGTTTGCACATTATCAACACTAGCCAGGTTTTGCTTTCACATCCTTTTAACTCAGGGAGAGATAAAGACAAATCACAATCTTGCCCATTAACTGACATAATTAATGGTACTTCTCAATGTCGGAAAAATGATTTGTATTAGTGTCATACTGGCTTATGTATTACATATTCAAAAGTGGTCTAAGTTCTTGTTATCTGCCATATCTATTGTTACAGCTACGTTGGGATGTGTTACTATTTTTCATTCCATACTTGTACCTTTTTATTAAATCTATACTTTCAGTGATTCGAGGTTTTGTTTGAATAATGGTATTTTGATTTTCTTATTCAATCTCTGCTCTCAACTAATTGGCATCTCACTCTTAATTCACAATCACACAGGGTGTAAGCACAAAGACAAACCTTTCTACTTGACTGACGTCTGAAGAAAAGTCCTGTCCCAAAATGTCACCTATCCACGTTCTCCAGGGATCTGCCTGGCCTGCTGAGTTACTCCAGCATTTTGTCTTTCTTTGGTAAACCAACTTTTTCAATTCCTTCTTAATACTACCTAATAGGAGCCTTCCACCCCAGTTAATTCTGTTAATGGGACTTCCTATTCTTTTTCCCCCAGTGCTCTCAAATAAAACTAGATAATGCTGGAAATCATACATGCACCCTAACCATTTGCACACTTTCTATCTTGGAAGCAAGCCATATTTCCACCATTTTGTCTTAGATTAATTATCTACTTTCCTTCTGTAAGCATGGTTACACTGCCTTTACACACTGGTAAAGATGATTCACCTGGGTTCAGTCCACAGTTAACAGTCTAAACCAACACATGAATATATTGGGAATGGTGGGATATAAATCACGTGCAGGCAGAGATTAGGCTGCGGAACAAACCTTTAAATGAGGTGCCACTGCCACAGGAATGCCCCAAAGGCTCAGATGGCCAAACCCGCTCATTTGACACAGAACCGCCGGAGTCTCCGTCGGACGGCTGAACACACATGGAGACTTTGTCCGTCATCCGAAACCGGCCGAAAGCTCGTCGGATGTGGAATACCTGGATGGAGTCGCTGCAGACATTGGCCGTGGAGAGCAGGGGCTGGTAGGAGGGTGGACCGGGGCAATGCTTCCAGCGCAGGTGGTCGCCCCCGGGACACAAGATGGACAATCAGAAGAGAGATTGACGAAGGTTTGCAGGCCAAGGGGACCGGGAGCTGTCCTGGTATAACTAACACGCGGGAATCCAGACTTTGAACAATGAAATGGCACCAAACATGGAAGCACCAGCATTATATGTAAAATGAATTTCACCGTCATGTTTAATTGCCTACATGACAATAAATATCCATTGAACCTGGCCTCATGTTTGGTGTGGACATTGTGGGCCTGTTCCTGTGCTGTACTGTTTTATAATAAGTAAGCTAATCTCTGTACTGCTGCATGCACTGCAGCAGACCCTGTGTGCCACTAGATGGAAGCAAATCAGCAAAAGTCTTTTGGCATTGTTCATGATCTGGGTGCTGGTTATAATTGATCATTTATTGTCCATCTAAAATTGAGACGATGGTGGCCAAAAACAAACCTTCCTGAACTGCTTCTGTCCTCAAAGTGCAGTTGGCTAGTGCAACGTTTAAACCCAAAGCCAATGGAATGACAATATATTTCCAAATTAGGATTGTGCCAACCTGGAGGGAGGGGTACACCTGTAAGTGGTGGCGATCCTCTGCACCTGCTGTCTGTGCTTTTTATGTAGTGGTAGTGGTCGGTGGATTGGGAGAAGCTATTGAAGACGCCTGGGTGAATAACTACAGTGCATATTGTCAACAGTACACATTATAACTGCTGTGTGATGGAGGCAAGGAAGGTTTCAGGTAGTTTTGGAAATGCCATTCAAGTGGGCTGCTTTACCCTGGACCAGAGAATGTGCAGACATTTGTTGGCGATGTACTCATCCAGACAAGTGGAGAGTAGTCATCGTACTCCTGATTAATGCTTTGCAGATGGTGGAAAGGCCTTGGAAAGGCAGGAGGTGTTACCCACTTGCTTTGATACTTGTAGTTGATCTGGATTATGGTCAAAGAGTCAAGGATGACCACACCAAACACTCGGTTTTGATAATGTGCATAAATGTCAACGTTAGGTGGTTAAGACTCCTTTGTTGGAAATGGACGTTGTCATGTGGCAGGTAATTATGTGCTACTTAAAAGCCTATGCTCCAATATAGTTCTGTGCATGCTACATGCACACATGAGCTATTTGAATTGCTGAATTGAACATAAAATCAGACATTGGGCAATTGTGATCAAACATCGCCAGTTTGGCACCTATTCTCCCCCTTCCCTGCTGTTATTTCATCTGGCTTCACAATTTGTAACTCTTCAATCCCTTTGTCTTTTTATAAATACTGGCCTATGTTCAATATCTCCCAATCAACCCATCGGCATCTGCAGTCTCAAAACAACTTCAAAACAGAAGATATGCGAGAGGAGAAGAGAGAATAATGACAATTACATTAATAACATGACAATTAAAATTAGTGTAAAGGTAAATCCTGGACTGAGCATTATATTTAACACTAGATTAAGTGGGACCCGTTGGGTCCCAGGTTCACACAGGAGGGCTGGTTCCCCAATGCAATATTCCACCTCTCCACCTATTCCAATATTGGTGGCCAGTGGGGGGGGAGGGGGTTCTGGAGTGCTAGCATGGGTGTTGTGGGTCAAGTCAAGCACAGTGAGTGCAGGGCCAACAATCCATGTCAAGTCAAGTCAGTCTGTGTCAAGTCAGCAAGTCAAGTCAATCCGTTTCAAGTCAATCCATTTCAAGTCAAGTCAAGCACAGGGCAGGCGGGGCCAGCCAACCATATACAATCCACTTGCTTTCATTTTAGGTGAGGTCAAGCAAAGGCAAAGCAAAAGCACAGGACAGGCCAAACAACTCATTGCATTTTCATTTAGGGCTAACAAATCATTTATTGCAAGTACATTGCAGACTCACTGTTCAGTTGACTCACGGCTTAGATTCACAGTTGTGGCCTCTCACTCGCAATCTTCCAGGGTGAGTGGTTCACGTCCAAGCATCCGGGGTTTACCTCCATCATGGTGATTGGCAGGCGAGAGGACCAATCAGCTGATTTCAACAATTTTTAAACATTCATAACTTTTTTTATTTTTCAGCGATCGGAAAAACCCTTGGGGCTGCTGCAGCAGAGGAGGACTGTGAGTAAGATGGCCAAAAATCATAGCGATGTACGGTAGCGTTTTTTCTAAAATCAATTAACAGCATAGACAGGAAGTGGTCAAGATGAGACTTTTAGTTATATAGATTTCAGATTAAAAGATATTGTTTGCCGAGAGATGCTACCACTCTTGGAGCTATTTTTTTTTTAAAAACTCGAGTAACTCAAACCCATTTCAACACTCGTTGCCAGCTGGTGGAAACAGTTGAATTAAACATTAAATTCATATATTGTAATCAGTTTTATTTCAGATTAAAATCAGACAGCTTGCTTTGAACAGTTCATGCCCTTTCAAACATTCCTTCATTTTACAAAACTAGTTTACTTTTTACATTTAGAGTGTCAGATTTTATATTCATACAATGCCATCACAAAATAGAAAATAAGTGTGCTTCTGCTTAAATATGTACATTTATAAACCTGCTACCCACAAATATACATTATTTGCCAAACATATTGGCCATAAAATCAAGATGCTCTCAAATGAGAGTAAAGGTTTGCAAAAAAAATTTTTTTTTGCATTACAAATCCCAAGCATAGCCCAAGGCTAGTGAAAGACTGCAATTCACCAAGGCTTAGCTCTACATTTTACAGCAATTATTCATCATTTTTTTCCCATCAGTTGGTAGTAGTTGCATCGCCGGTTCACTTTTCCTGAGGCTTGCATTCTTTTTCGCTTCTCTGCGATGGGAAAGAAATGGTATTATGTAACAGATTGTGCAGATATATCCAACCAACCTCACTGGAGACCAGATTTCTAGAATTGAAATGGTTTGGTGTGGACTGGCACTTTAGTTGGAGGGAGGGAACAAAATGGAACAAGATTAGTTGATGGATCTTCTATTCCAAGGCATGCTGAAGTCCATTTCCCTTTGGCCCGAAGGAAGGTCCTTCAACTAAGTCCATCTGGCTTGTCACAAGGGCTGGATTAAAATTTGACATACTACTGCTTGGATAGAAAATGGGTGCAGGAGGAGGCCATTCGGCCCTTCGAGCCAGCACCACTGTTTAATAACTCCATCCCTCCCCCTTCCTAGTTCTGTGACACGCCTGACTGTCCCCGATCAAATGTTATCTCTCTTTGCTTCGTTGTCACCTTTTCCCAGCTAACAATGATCTATTCTACATTTTCCTTGATCTGCATCTCTTTTGGTGTCTCGTTTTCACACCTTACCCTTCCTTATCTGTGTCTCCCTCTCCCCCGACTCAGTCTGAAGAAGAGCCTCGATCCGAAACGTCACCTATTCCTTCTATCCAGAGATGCTGCTTCTCCCACTGAGTTACTCTAGCATTGTGTGTCTACCTTACCATTTTTCCTATTGTTTCCCACCCAGAAAGTGTCCATCTTTGTTTTTTATCTTGCAATAAAAAAAGTTACCTGGGTCTCAGGAAAGACATATGCAAAATATATTTTTTTAGGAAATTGGGAGCAACTTCCAACTCCAAATTAATCTAGATTGCATTAATTTCTTCCACATCTCAGCCTTCCTAACTATTGGTTACATGTTAAACATCCAGGATTCCCATTTTGCTCTAGAGAATAGGAGTATCACAAAACTGTCTAATATCGAACCCCTTCCATTTCATTTAAGGTTGGTATCATTAATCAACATGGCTCATTCTTGAATAATGGCTTGTTGAGCAGGCATCAAGACTTTCCCCAGTGAAACTGCACAACATTGCTCAGTGCACATGTCCACGGCGTAATGTGTAGCTTTGGCTATTTCTTCAGGGTTTTCAAATCTCTTTTGGCAAAGCAACAATTAGTACACGGGATCGCATTATCCCAGTGCAGGAACACACACATAAATACAGCACAAAATTTGACAAATAAACTTCTATACCTAGATCAACATTTCTCTCTCATTCAACACAGTTACTCAACGGTGACTCTTTCTCCAATAGTCAATGTATATGATTTGGTTTAAAGATACAACTTGGAAACAAGCCCTTTGGCTCACTGATCATCTATTCACACCCGTTCTGTGTTATCGTACTTTCTCATCCCTACACACCAGTGGCATAATTAACCTATAAACCCGCACGTCTTTGGGATGCAAGAGGAAACTAGTGCAAAATCCACATGGTTGCAGGGAGAACGTGCAAGCTCCACACAGACAGCGACTGAGGATTGAACCCGAGTCTCTGGCAGTATAAGGCAGCAGCTGTACCAGCTGTGCAACAGTGCTGCCCTAATGCATTAGGTGGAGCCTCATGCCACTGATCAAATGCCAAATAAAGAATTTTCCAAAATGAAAAATAATGGATTCACTGTGCACAAATTTGCAGCAGTTACACTGTATATTGCTGCTAAAGTACACTGCAGATATGTGCCAAGTTGAAAACCACCTTACCTGGCGAGGTGCAGAACTGCTTCTACCACATTGGTCCCGTCCTTTGCACTTGTTTCACAAAACAGAGCATTATATGTCTAGAGAAAAGTGAGGCACAGAATTAACTCTGTATTGTTCTACACAGTGCATCATCCTAATATAGGGAGTCACAGAGATTAATACAGCGTGGAAACAGCCCCTCTGTCCAACTTGCCCACACCGACCTACACTAGTCCTACCTGCCCACATTTCCCCTATATCCCTTTAAACCCATCCATGTACCATCTATAATGAATTAAACCAGAATATGCAAATCCAGAACAAAATGATAGAACATTCAATCATCATGAAAGCATTAAAAATATATAACATCTGCTCTTTAGAAAGATATTTCGCTTAGGAATAGAGTGGTTATATCTACCTAATCTGCATTAAAGAGAAATTGTACTATTTAATTTTGCATAATTATTAAAAAGAATAATGAGAAATTAAATGCATGTAAAAAGTGTAGGACAATTCATACCATAGCTAGCTTCTCTCCATGGGCAGTCAATACAGCACCTCGCTGTGCTTGAGGCCTCTCGTTTCTTAAATCAATTTTATTTCCAATTAAAATGATTGGTATCGGACCATCAGTCGAATTCTGAAAAGGATAGTATTTTGTTATTGTTTTACTTAGCAAAAGTTGATTTAGCAATATTGTACATCAAAATGCAAATGACAGACACCTGGGGAACGGGCATCTACTGTCTTTACTTTAGAGAAACAGAGCGGAAACAGGCCCTTCAGCCCATCACGTCCTTGCCACCCATCAAGTCTTAACCATACTAATCCATGCATCACTAACAGGTTCACAGCCTTCTTTGGCTTCACAATTCAATGCTCGTAGAAATATTAGTTGACTGCTGTCAGAGAACCTGAACCTACTCCAAACACAGGGCCTTTTGTTTTGGACACCTCTAGTGGAGAAATGATTGCTTTTTACCCTATCTGCCCCTCAATAGTTCTGCATATAAGACCACAAGACATAGGAGCAGAATTAGGCCATTCAGCCAATCGAGGCTACTCCGCCATTCCATATTAGCTGATCTATTTTTCAGCAAAAGTGAATTAAGAGTGTGTTGGGTCACTGATAGGGCTAATATTCAATATTTCAGAAAAACTGCCAGACTGGCACTAAAGTCCCGAATATGCCAGATATATTAACAAAGTTTACTGTTTTGGAGAGACAAAGAACTGCAAATGCTGGTTAATCCACAAAAGGGCACAAAATGCTGCAGTGCATCAACTGGTTAGGCAGCACCTCTGGAGAACATGGATGTTTTGGGTTGAAACCCTTCTTCAGTCCCCATTCTCCAGAGATGCTGCCTGATCCACTGAGATACTCCAGCACTCTGTGCCCTTTACTGTTTAGGATCTGGTAATGCTGAAGTAAGGCTTTGCAGTACCACAGAAGTTGCAGAAAGACAGAGATTGACATACAATTGAGTCTGAACACCCTATAGAGGTCGATCAAACAACCCCAGAAGATGTCAATGAGAGGTGAGTGTTGACCAGGACACCAACGATACTGTTATCCACTTGGCAAGAGATTTGTCCTCACACGATGTGAATGGGGTACAAAAAATACAGCATGATAAAAATGTGAAGACGTTTCAAGCAGAATGAAAAGCACAGACAAGCAGTTTGAATTGTACCTTAATTTCATCGATCCATTCCCGGACATTCAAGAAACTGATCTCTGAAGTCACATCATACAGCAGTAACACACCGTGAGCTTTTCGGAAATAAGACTTTGCAATGCTGCGAAACCTAGGGGTGGAGATGAGAAGGAGGAAGGTGCATCATTGATAAGGGTGTGAACAGGAACACAATACAGAGTGGGTGCTGCACGTTCAACACAGATCAAAACAAACAACCAGGTTTGAGGAGTTGAGTAAAAATTGATTACAAAGATGCGGCTTGACTTTACATCCATTTAGAAAATGTTCTACAGCAAGGTGGTCCAATCCCAGGTCAACATTCAGAGCATTTTACGCAATGAAGGCGAGTTTAACTAGGCATAATGCTATGCTGAAATGTGGATGTGAAAATTGTCCCAGGTGTGCCTTCAAATCCACTCATTTCTTTAGTCAGAGGGTGGTTAATCTGTGGAATTCTTTGCCATTGAAACAGTTGATGGATATTCTTAAGGCAGAGATAAATTCTTGATTAGTATGGGTGCCAGGTGTTATGGGGTTAGGAGGGAGATATAGATCAGCCATGATTGAATGGGGGAGGAGACTTGATGGGCCGAATGGCCTAATTCTGCTCCTATCACGTATAACCCATCTCCTCAGCCCAATTAAATGAACGATTCTACAGTGGGAGGGCCATCATTCGTACTGCACCAGGATATTGTACAGAGTGAAATATGAATCACACCCTCATTATCCCTCATGTTAGACAGAGGTGCCAGCCAACAATATTTAGAACAATCAGACATCTGTTGGACAGGTTTTGTTTACAATAGGGTATGGATTACAAATTTATCAAATTCATCTTTACCGGTCTGGGCTTTAAATCATTGCTCCCTCGAAATCACAAGGGCCAAGTTAAATCTTGGGACGGTATATATTCTAATACATTAATATTGTGTAATAAGGAACTGCAGATGCTGGTCTAAAGCAGGTAATGGGTGACGTTTCGGGACGAGACTGGAGAAGGGTCTCGACCTGAAACGTCACCCATTACTTCTATCCAGAGATGCTGCCCGTCCCGCTGAGTTACTCCAGATTTTTGTGTCTAATATATTAATATTATTGGACAGATTTCACCTTCAAAGTATTATTTTCTGTATGTCTACACAAAAATGTGAAACTTCATGTATCTCAATTTTTTTCCTGCATTAACCCTTCAACATCTTCACTTTTCACATGGCCAAAAAATAAATTATATAGTTTAAGATTTTAGTATTATTAATTTCTATTATTTTAATTTAAAGTTTTTATATTTAACTATATAGTTAAAGCTTATAATAAAGCGGGTAAGGTAGCACGGTGGCGCAGGGGTAGTGTTGCTGCCTCACGGTGTCAGAGACTCGAGTTCGATCCTGACCACGGGTGCTGTCTGTACAGAGTTTGCACGTTCTCCCTGTGACCACGAGGGTTTTCTCCGGGTGCTCTGGGTTCCTCCTACATCCAGAAGTCCAGAACAAGGGGACACAGTTTAAGGATAAGAGGGAAGCCTTTTAGGACCGAGATGAGAAAATCATTTTTTTTACACAGAGAGTGGTGAATCTGTGAAATTCTCTGCCACAGAAGGTAGTTGAGGCCAGTTAATTGGCTATATTTAAGAGGGAGTTAGATGTGGCCCTTGTGGCTAAAGTTATCAGGGGGTATGGAGAGAAGGCAGGTATGAGATATTGATTCGGATGATCAGCCATGATCATATTGAATGGCGGTGCAGCTCGAAGGGCCGAATGGCCTACTCCTGCACCTATTCTCTATGTTTCTATCCCATAGCTGTGTGGAATTGTAGGTTAATTGGCTTCTGTAAATTGCCCCCTAGTGTGCAGGGAGTGGATGAGAAAGTGGGATAACATAGAACTAGTGTGAACGGGCGATCAATGATCAGCGTCGGTTCGCTGGGCTCAAAAGACCATGTTGTATCTCTAAACTAAACATTAGCCTTTTAACTGGTTACATCCTCATTTTTCACATAGCTAATATTATGACACTGATATTTCAAAACCTTGTCAGAATAAAGTACAAGGCCAGGTACAATCCATCTACACTTCACACTGCCTCAGCTAGGCTACCAGCATCATCGAGGACCAGTCTCACCCCGATCACTCCCACTTCTCCCATCAGGGAAAAGGTACAGAAGTGTGAAAATGCACACCTCCAGATTCAGAGACAGTTTCATCCCAGCTGTTATTATCAAGCATCTGAACCATCCTATCAACAACTAGAGCGAGGCGCTGAGCTACCATCTACCTTATTGGAGACCCTCTGACCATTTTAATCGGACTTTATCTTGCACTAAATGTTATTCCCTTTATACTGTATCTCTACACTGTGGATGGCTTGATTGTAATCACGTATAGCCTTTCCGTTGACTGGATAACAAAAAGCTTATCACTGTACCTCGGTACTCTTGATGATAAAATACATCCTAAACTAAAGGTGATTTTCAGTGGTGCATTGTTTTGGAGTCTGATCTAAACAATGACTTCATTCAAATAGAGAAACAAATATATCCTCGTTTCACACAGTCTGCCGTACCTCTCCTGACCGGCAGTATCCCAGATCTGTAACGTGGCACTTTCTCCATCAACCAGTAGCTTCTTCATTTGGAAGTCAACTCCTAGAAACAGATGACAAGTTTCACTTGGATCGGAACTTTTGAAAGAATAACCATGGTTAAATAAATCTACACTCATTAACATGACCCAGCATACAGGGGAACGCAAATTCTTTGTTCAATCCTGACTACGGGTGCTGTCTGTGCAGAGTTTGCACGTTCTCTCTGTGACCCCGTGGGTTTTCTCCGGGTGCTCCGGTTTCCTCCCACATCCCAAAGAAATGGGGGTTTACAGATTTATTGGCTTCTGTATAGTGCCCCTAGTGTGTAGGGAGTGGATGAGAGAGTGGGATAATACAGATCTAGTATGAACGGGTGATCAAGGGCCGGCCCATCAAAAACAGTCAATCTCCACTTTAAAAATACCCAATGACTTGGCCTCCACAGCTGGCTGAAGCAATGCAGCACTGAAGATGCTGAAATCTTCAGTAAATACAAAGTGCTGGGGAATGGAATGGATCGACCAGCGATCCCCGCACATTAACACTATCCTAGCGACAAGTTTTACATTTACACCAAGCCAATTAACCTACATACCTGTACGTCTTTGGTGTGTGGAAGGAAACCGAAGATCTCGGAGAAAACCCACGTGGTCACAGGGTGAACGTACAAACTCCCTACAGACCGCACCCGTATTCAGGATCAAACCCCGATCTTTGGCACTGTGAGGCAGTAGCTCTACCGCTGCACCAACAGTCCTTCCCAGTTAACAGGTTGAAAATAATCAAACTTCCCAAGAGATCTAATTTTCATCGAACGAACAGCTAACAATGACGTTTCCTTTATCATCATTACTTTTTGCATATCTTTCATTCATTGTTCTTTGTGTCTCTACATCATCTACTACAGTATATCTCTCGTTTCCCCTTCCCTTGATTCCCCTGACTGAAGAAGGGTCTCGACCAGAAACACCACCCATTCCTTCTCTCCAGAGATGCTGTCTGTCCCGCTGAGTTACTCCAGCTTCCCATGAGATCACATTCATTAAAGATACAGGGCCGGGCAGCAAGGGACAGTCAGCTCACCCAACGTGGTCTGAATGTGTCCTTTAAATTCGTTCATACACAAACGCAGCAGGAAGCTGGATTTGCCCGACCCCGCATCTCCTGCAAGGACAAGTCTGTAGAGTGGTCCATCTCCTCGGAAGTCATATCCCACAAAGCCTGTCGTCTGAAAACATTAAAAACATGATTAAGAATGTACATAATGTAATGAAAAAAACTGCAGATGCTGGTTTATACCATAGATATACACAGGATGCTGGAGTAACTCAGTAGGTCAGGCAGCATCACTGGAGAACATGGATAGGTGATGTCTTGGGTTGGGACCCTTACTCAGACTGATTTCGGGGTGGGGGGAAGTTTTTTTCCTTTTTCCTTTCTTGGTTTCTTGGTCCTCCAAAATATTCCAAATGGAATTTTAAATGGAATTTCTCCCACAATATGTAATATGTAAAAGAATATGTGATTCTGTTCCATTCTGTTTGTAGTTTGTTGTTTGTTTGTACAAAGTCCGCGAGCATTGCCACTTTTCATTTCACTGCACATCTCGTGTGTGTATGTGACGAATAAACTTGACTTGACTTATTGCAAAGTGTGTAACTGTTTAACCAACTTCAGAAATGGTTAAAAATGCGCATATCGTTTCAGTTTAAAAAAAATTAATAACAATGCAAACAACCTCACGCCAGAAATGGAGACCTTAGACATTCACCAGCTAAAATTTGCTGTGTAGTGGTCCAGAGATGAACTAATGGTCAGTGGATTATGGTGATCCACCTATTTTGTGACCCTGTGGAAAGCCTGGCCATTCCTGCAAAGATGGCATTCTGTTTATAGAAAATATCGTTGTCACCATCTCAGTGAACTACCCCAAACAGCTCTGTTATTCACCCATAGCCAGATCTGTGCCTAGGGTGGTGCAGCAGTAGAGTTGCTGCCTCACAGCGCCAGAGACCTGGCTTCAATCCTGACTACGGGTGCTGTCTGTATGGAGTTTGTACGTTCTCCCTGTGACCACGTGGGTTTTCTCCGGGTGCTCCCATTCCATTGGGAGAATAGTTCATTGTTATCAGTTGCCTAACATTTTGGAGAAACAGCAAAATCTACTTGTTTAAGAAGCAACTGCAGATGCTGGAAAATCGAAGGTAGACAAAAGTGCTGGAGAAACTCAGCGGGTGCAGCAGCATCTATGGAGCGAAGGAAATAGGCAACGTTTCGGGCCGAAACCCAGAAGCGTTTCGGCCCGAAACGTTGCCCATTTCCTTCGCTCCATACATGCTGCTGCACCCGCTGAGTTTCTCCAGCACTTTTGTCTACTTGTTGCGTATTCAAGGGCATCAGGTTTAATTAAAACATCCACAATTTTTCACATTTGCCAGTTCAGCAATTAACCACACAATTTAGCAAATGGCTCTGCATAATTTTTTTAAAATCATCTAGTAATTCCAGAAAAAGTTAATCAGAAGTGGCAGTCGAAGCACTAAAACTGCTGCGTTGCATTAGTGTGTCTCAATTGTATTAATCAAATTACAGCTGGCTTGAGGATATCAAAATTTAAAGGCAATTTAATTGCACTATCCCATTGAGAGAGTCTGAAGAAGGGTCCCGACCTGAAACGTCACCTATCCACGTTCTCCAGAGATATTGCTTGACCCGCTGAGTTACTCCAGAACTTTGTTTTTTTATGTAGAGCTAAACAGTCTATAAAACTTGCACTTTAAATTCCATGTAAGTAATCCCATATTTTTTCAGCTTTAAATGTTGCTTTTAGGAGAAACAGTGTGTAAAAACATTTCCTTTGCAGTATATGATAGTATAGACAGAGCATAGTAACTAAAACCAAAGAAACAAACATGCCTGCCTTCGCAAAGACAATGCATTTCGTTGTCTCTGTACTGTACACTGACAATGACAATTAAAATTGAAACTGAATCTGAATCTGAAAGGAGATTCTGGGCGAGCAATGAGATGCCTTTGCAAGACCTATGTCAATCTAAGGAGCTGAAACCATGGAGGATAATAGTGTAGTCAACTCTTATCATCCTTCTCTCATCTCACTCCCTCTTCAACTCCCACCCAGTGAGAGGGCTTGAAGTGGCGCAGCGGTAGAGTTGCTGCCTTACAGTGCATGCAGCACCGGAGACCCGGGTTCAATCCTGACTACTGGTGCTGTCTGTACGGAGTTTGTACATGATTGCGTGGGTTTTCTCCGAGATCTTCGGTTTCCTCCCACACTCCAAAGACGTACAAGTATGTAGGCAAATTGACTTGGTATAAATGTAAAAACAAAAAAAAATGTTCCTCGTGTGTGTAGGATAGTGTTAATGTGCTGACCCGTTTGGCCTGTTTTAGTGCTGTCTCTCCAAACTAAACATAAACAGTGAAGCACTGTGAGTGTTCTTATCGGAGAGAGACAGGGCAGAGAGCATGTTGCTGGTGATCACTGTTGCGACGTTACCTTGGGTGTGAATGCAGGAAGGCGTCTCCGGGAAGATGCGGTGGAACTGCAGCGACTGACGGGTCTCGAGGGTTTCCAGCTTCCAGCTACTCCCTCCACCTCCGTCCTCACCTCTGGCGTCTGAAAGAAACACAGCCAGCCAACAAATTCACTGCTATTCACCAACACAAACCATGAGGGGGTGAATCGTCCATTAATGTACACTGCGTGTAAATGAAAAACTTAAAATTCCCCAATAATCTCTGACATTTAAAAATTTTCACCAATTTAATTTAGTTTATTAATGTCACATCTACCAAGGTACACACACACTCACACACATTCCAGATAAGACTACTCTCCGCGTGAAAGTTACTCCCAAGGTTTATCTTAAATCTCTCCCTTCTCATCTTAAGCCCATGTCCTTTAGTTTTAGAATCCTCTCTGCTGGAAAAAAGACAAAGTATTCACTTAACACAAAGTACAGCAAGTAAACCAATGGTCAGATTAGGTTTCAGGGATCAGAAACCAAAAACAATACCTTCAAAATTTCAACATTTCATTGTGAACCACAACACAATACAGATGAATGATTGGACTCCGAGTGGATTATCTTTTTAATTGGGGTTGTACATGTTATACATTCCTGTCTCTCACCATTCATTCAGTCTATGTGGAAATGTACATTCTCGAGCTCGCTCTCATTGTGGGTTATTCTGCAATCAAACACAAGCTGATTGTGACTGCACCTCACGTTGCTGACTGCATTACAGAACCAGTGCACCACCTTCATTTTCTGGTTTGGAGTTGCTAGGGTCGGTTGTCAGATTTCTATGGCAGTTTGTAGAAAGGAATGTGGACTAGCAGGATCACACCAGCAGGAGTCCTTAGCGGAGGAGGTGGAAGGAGACAGATGATGGTCAAAACTGCGTTTTGGGAATCTCCCGGTGTGCCATGGCAATGCCAGGATTGCAGGCCTGTACCGCCCACCCACCATGGAGATATCCCACGTGGTCACGGAGAGAAAATAAAAACTCCATACAGACAGCACCCATGGCCAGGATCGAACCCTGGACTCTAGCGCTGTAAGCTAGCAGTTCTATAAATTGGCTTGGTATAAATGTAAAAACAAAAAAATTGTTCCTCGTGTGTGTAGGATAGTGTTAATGTGCGGACCCGTTTCGCCTGTTTAGTGCTGTCTCTCCAAACTAAACATAAACAGTGAAGCACTGTGCGTGTTCTTATCAGAGAGAGACCAGGCAGAGAGCATGTTGCTGGTGATCACTGTTGCGACGTTACCTTGGGTGTGAATGCAGGATCGTACTGGATTTTGTGTAAAACAAATAATTTCACTGTCCATACAGTGGGTACAAGTGACAATAGAGTATCATCAGCATCATTCCATCAACCATTGTCAGTCACTTGCGGTCTAGAAGTTAAAGCCTCAGACCAGGTCCACTCACCTCTGCATCGGAGGCCACGTACGAGTAACTGTAGTGCATCGTTTCAAGGGAATCATCACTGCGCTCACTGTCATATTCATCTGAGGAATAATCGGCCACATCCTGGATCGTAGACACACCGCTATCGAGGTATCGGTGGGCCCAGTTTGCTACTGCCGAGATTCTGCGCCTGGATACATCGTTATTCAAAATCATGGGGTCAGCATCACCATTGGCCAAGCTACAAGGAATTACACAGAATACACAGCACAGAAACAGGTTATTCAGTCCAATTAACCCGGACTTTTACTTTAGAGATACAGCGAGTCCACGCTGACCTGCCATCACCCCGTACACTAGAACTATCCTACACACATTGGGGACATTTTGCTAATTTTACCGAAGCCAAAACAACCTACAAACCTGTGTGTCTTGTGAGTGTGGGAGCACCCGCAGAAAATCGACGCAGTCACAGTGAGAACGTACAAACTCCGCACACACAGCACCCGTGGTCAGGATTGAACCTGGGTCTCTGGCGCTGTAAGGCAGCAACTCTACCGCTGCGTCACTGTGCCACCAACAATCTTATAATGCTACATAGTCAAAATATTTACTTCCTGTAGCAATAGGCTGCTAAACCAACCAGTGACTAATATCTCCTCACAACCTAGATGGATCTCTCCACACCTACCTTGTTTAAATCATTTACAACACTTTATACAGGGTTCAGTTTAGTTTTTTCGTCATGTTTACTGAGGCAGTGAAAAGCTTTTTGGTGCGTGCTATCCAGTTAGCAGAAACACAAATACATGATTACAATCGATCAATTTACAGTATATAGAGACATGGGTCATCAAAGAGGTAGATAGTAGTTCAGCACTGGTCTCTGGTTGTGGTAGGATGCTTCAGTTGCCTGATAACAGCCGGGAAGAAACTGTGTTCAAGAAGGAACGGCAGATGCTGGAAGATCGAAGGTACACAAAATTGCTGGAGAAACTCAGCGGGTGCAGCAGCATCTATGGAGCGAAGGAAATAGGCGACGTTTCGGGCTGAAACCCTTCTTCAGACTGATGGGGTTTCGGCCCGAAACGTCACCTATTTCCTTCGCACCATAGATGCTGCTGCACCCACTGAGTTTCTCCAGCAATTTTGTGTACCTGGGAAGAAACTGTCCCTGAATCTGGTGGGGTTCGTTTTCACACTTCTATACCTTTTGGGAGAGGGGTGAAGAGGGAGTGGCCAGGATGCGACTCATCCTTGATGATGCTGCTGGCCTTGCCGAGGAAGTGTGAGGTATAAATGGAGTCAATGGATGGGAGGGTTGGTTTCTGTGGTCTGGGCGGAGCTGTTCCCAAACCAAGCTGTGATGCATCCTGATAAAAATGCTTTCTATGGTGCATCTGTAGAAGTTGGTGAGAGTTGTAGGGGACATGCCAACCCTCCTAAGCCTTCTAAAGAAGCAGAGACGTTGGTGTGCTTTCTCGGTCGTTGCTTCAATAGGGGTGGTCCAGAACTTGTTGGTGATATCGACTCCTAGGTATTTGAATTCCTAGAAATTTGAGAACTTTGTATTCACTTTTTCCAGTGGTTTCCATCGTCTTTTACAGACCAAACGTGTACAAGATGAGAGGAATAGATGGGATAAATGTACAAGGTCTTTTACCCAGAGTATGGGAAATTAAGAACCAGAGGCCATCGGTTTTTTTGGTGGGGGGGGGGGAAGGGGAGGATCAATAGGAACCTGAGGTACAACTATTTCGCACAGAGGCTGATGGGTGTATGGAATGAGCTGCCAGAAGAGGTAGTTAATACAGGTTCTATCATAACATTTAAGAAACATTTAGACATGTACATGAAAAGGGTAGGTTTAGAGGGATATGGGCCCAATGCAGGGAGATGGGACTAGTGTAGATTTGGCATGTTGGTCCGACTATGACTCTGACTCTATTGTGATTGTGAAACCAGGCAAATACCAAGATCATTAAGCATTTGAACTAGTATTGCCGACAGACCCCATGCTGGTTGAAGCATTTTCTTTCTATTGTCCACATGTCCAATATTTTATTTTGCATACCTGTTGTAATTCATTGTGTCCAATCCATTTGATTCTTTCACCTCTGGTTCAACTATGGAATGCTGGAGACAAGAGAAACAGTCCATTAGTAAACACTGCAAATATCACTTTCCAAAACTCGGGCAGTGACAATAATTCTTTAATTCCAGGCTGCACAGACCCTTTTTCATCAATATTCTAATGACTGAACAGCTTAACATCTGCCAACAAAATCAGTGGTTCAGATCAATGATAACACTCAAAATACACAATCCAGGCTTTGCATTGCCCCTGTCTAACCATATGCTCTGTGTTTTTACACCATTTTAGCTGTCTCAGCGGGTGAGGCAGCTATTTCTTTCGCTCCATAGATGCTGCTGCACCCACTGAGTTTCTCCAGCATTTTTGTCTACGTTCAATTTTCCAGCATCCGCAGTTCCTTCTCAAACAACTAGTGTACGGGGTGATCGTTGGTCTGCAGAGAACCTCAAGAACAAAATCCTGAAACTCCCAACAGCCAAGGACTAAGATTATCTGTGTAGGGAGGAGCTGCAGATGCTGGTTCAAACCGAAGACAGACACAAAAAGCTGGAGTAACTCAGCGGGACAGGCAGCATCTCTGGAGAGAAGGAATGGGTGACATTTCGGGCCGAGACCCTTCTTCAGACTAGTTTGGGACAAGGGAAACGAGAGATATAGGCGATGACACAGAAAGATAAAGAACAAATGAAAGATATGCAAAAAAGTAACACTGATAAAGGAAATGGGCCATTGTTAGCTGTTTGTTGGGTGAAAACGAGAAGCTGGTGTGACTTTGGTGGGGGAGGGATAGAGAGAGAGAGGGAATGCCGGGGCTACTTGAAGTTAGAGTGATCTAATGGCCCTATATTATCTGAAGATACCTTATCATGTAAATGACACACAACAGAAGCTTTTCACTGTACCTCGGTACACGTGACAATAAACTAAGCTGCAGTGTCCAATGTACCATCTCACCACTTCCTTTGCCAGTGTAGGTTGGGAAAGGCAAATTAATTATTTCTCACTAGCGATGGTCACATCACAAGAAAATGATCATATTAATGGATAAACTTAAGGTTCGCTGCAGACCAAAAAAAAACCACCCCAGGGATTCTGATATACTCAATCAAATTTGTATTTAATTACAAGATATTTAATGTATTTAAATTATATTTAAAGATTATAAAAGTATTTAATCTTCCAGGGATGTCACGGTGGCGCAGCGGTAGAGTTACTGGGTCACAGCGGCAGAGACCCTGGTTCGATCCTGACTACGGGTGCTGTCTGTGCAGAGTTTGTACGTTCTCCCTGTGACCTGCGTGGGTTTTCTCCGGGATCTCCAGTTCCCTCCCACACTCCAAAGACGTACAGGTTCGTAGGTTAATTGGCTTGGTATCAATGTAAATCATCCCTAGTGTGTGTAGGGTAGTGTTAACGTGCGGGGATCGCTGGTCGGTGCAGACACGGTGGGCCGAAGGGCCTATTTCCGTGCAGTATCTCTAAACTAAACTGGTTACAACAGAAGTAATATTAATGTGTTCAAGAAGGAACTGCAGATGCTGGAAGATCGAAGGTACACAAAATTGTTGGAGAAACTCAGCGGGTGCAGCAGCATCTATGGAGCGAAGGAAATGGGCCGAAACCCTTCTTCAGACTGAAGTAATATTAATGTTCAGTTTCTGAACTGACACTACCAGGCAGGTGGAAATTTGGCTTCATCATATTTCTGACTTGCCTTGTTGGAAGGGCTCTGCGATATCAGAAAGAGAATCATTTGTTACAGTAGTGATATTTACTACCTAGAAACAGTCAATTTCCCCAAAGGATTTAACTTTAGAAACTTACCTTTTTATTTGTGTTGTGATTATTTTCCAAAGTACTTCTTAATCCATTGTTGCTATCGTAAAGGGCCTTATTAGCTTCTCTAAGGAAATAGAAGGGACGGTGAATAAAGGAACATCAACAACAACCTAAATGAGTCTAAAAACCCTTTGGGGAAGAAATCCAATAACAGCAACTAACATTTATGTCAAATCTAAATGTCACCAAATCAAAACAACCTTCATATTCTGCCCAGTTTTTACAGCATTTTCCTTTTTTTGAAACATGGAAAATAGGTGCAGTAAGTAAGCCATTCGGCCCTTTGAACCAGCACTACCATTCAATATGATCATGACTGATCATCCGCAAATCAGTACCCCGCTCCTGCTTTCTCCCCATATACCTTGATTCCGTTAGCCCGAAGAGCTATATCTAACTCCCTCTTGAAACATCCAGTGAATTGGCCTCCACTGCCTTCTGTGGCAGAGAATGCCACAGATTCACAAGTCTCTGGGTGAAAATGTTTTTCCTCATCTCTGTCCTAAATGGCCTACCCCTTATTCTTAAACTGTGACCCCTGGTTCTGGACTTGCCCAACATGGGTAACATTTTTCCTGCATCTAGCTTGTCCAATCACTTAAGAATTTTATATGTTTCTATAAGATCCCCTCTATATCCGAGACGTGAATTTATAACACATGCACTTTTCTAAGTTGAAATTAGATTTGAAGAAAGAGTAAAGACTCACTGAAGCATCCGTATCTGATTTGTGGAGACGTCGTTCTCTTCTGCTAGTTTCTTTATAACTTCTTTTGTCCTGGTTTGGGAAGATATTAAAGGAAAAAAAAATAGTTTAGAGATACAGCGCGGAAACAGGCCCTTCTGCCCACCGAGTCCTCACCGACCAGCGATCCCTGCTCAGTAACACTATCCTGCACACACTAGGGACAATTTACACATACACCAAGTCAATTAACCAACATACCTGTACGTCTTTGGAGTGTGGGAGGAAACCGAAAATCTCGGAGAAAACCCACGCTGTCATGAGGAGAATGTACAAACTCTGTACAGACTGCACCCGTAGTTGGGGCTGAGTCAGCAACTCTAACCCAGCCCACAATTATACTCAAGTTACAGAAACAAGAGCTTTCTCCAAGGATATTGCCAGTAGGTCACTAGAAATAAGTTGTTTTGGCATTGCGCACTTATCCTTTCTCCAAAAGCAAGTACAAACGGAAACTCTGTACAACAATATACACAATGTCTTTGATGCTGCAAGATGCCTCAAGCAGCTCAATAGGCTCTGACAAGGGATGGCATTTAAACAGGTGACTGATAGCACGGTGTGAAGGGATAGACTGCAAGCATGGAGAGGCATTTGACAACAATACAATAGAACTTTTATTTATCCCTGGAGGGAAATTGATCTGCCAATAATCATAAAACACAAGTGATGAGTGGAAAGGATTGGGGATGTGCAAAGATTGGGGAAGGAGGGGGTGGGAGTCAGTCTGACAGAAGATGGAGGAGTTGTACAGTTTGATAGCCACAGGGAAGAAGCATCTCCTGTGGTGTTCTGTGCTGCAAATTGGTGGAACCAAGTCTGTTGCTGAAGGTGCTCCTCAGTTGACCGGTGTGCCATGGAGGGGGTGAGCTGAAGGCGGATGTGGTCTTTGAGGACATATCACGGAAACAGGCACCTCAAGTGAGCACGCATCAATCAACTCGAAGATATAGTGTATATGGAAAGGATGTTTCCAGCCTTAGAATTAAAGAGCGCTCCTTTAGAAAGGAGGTATGGAGGAACTTCTTTAGTCAGAGGGTAGTCCATCTGTGGAACTCATTGCCACAGGGGGCTGTGGAGGCCAAGTCTGTGGATATTTTTAATGCAGTGAAATTTCTGATTAGAAAGGGTGTCAAGGGTTATGGGGAGAAGGCAGGAAATGGGATTAGGGGGCAGAGATCAGTCATGATTGAATGATAGAATAGACTCGATGGGCCAAATGGCCTAACTTTACTACTAGAACTTGTGAACATTCCAGAATGTATATAATGGACAGATGCAAAAATAAAAACAACAACAAAAGTTGCAGAATGGATTTAATGTCTGAATTATTTATTTACCGACTCCGCTCAAAGTGATGATCAGAAAGTTCATTTTTGACTTTGTCCAACGAGGCTTCGAGAATGGAAATGCCCGTCTGGCTCTTCAGAAAGGAACTCCGCAAGTGCTCGTTTTCCTACCGAAGAACAAATACACAGTTATAGAACCAAGCGCCGCTAACTGTCCACTACTGCTCAGTCACATGGTCTCCTTATCAAACACCTCCATCTTCAACATTTAAAAACAAAAATCAAAATAGACTTTATTCAAGTAAATAAATATATACATTGCAGGATAGACACAAGATGCTGGAGTAACTCAGCGGGACAAGCAGCATGTCTGGAGAGAAGGAATGAGTGACGTTTCCGGTCGGGTCTTGAACCGTCTTTAGACTCAAAACCAGTCTGAAGAAGGGTTTCAACCCAAAACCTCACCCTTTCCCTCTCTCCAGAGATGCTGCCTGACCCGCTGAGTTACTCCAGCATCTTGTGTCTATCTTCTCTGCTTCCCTCCCTGTAGTATTACAAATGTGAACACAAATCTGGTGCAATCTGTTCGATCCGCTTTACTGCTAATTATGAATCCGGAGAAGCCAAGTTTATTTTGGATTTAATTATTTTGGTTTCCTACCAAATACAAGCTCTAAATATTTGTACTGCTAATCAAATAGTTTTTTTTTAATTATTCTGCAGTATAAAACAGCTTCTTCAGGGACAGCAGCAATGGAGTGGAAACAAAGCAAAAGCACATTTGTGTGTACTTTCACCACTTATCATTCATTATTCCATACAAGAGACATGTCACCCCGCAACATGTCACCTGTATGGTCGTGAGTAGTCGCCCAAAGAGTCGTACCTTTTTCTGGTCGCCTCTGGATTTTCAACATGTTGAAAATTTTCGGCGACCTGCTGCGACTGTGACGGGTGCCGGCAAGTCGCCGAAAAAAATCACTCAGGTGGGACAGACCCTTAAGGAACTTTAGAAATCCACAGGTTTTTCCAAGACAACAGAATATTAACACTACCGCAATAGAACAGTCTCCAATTTAAATCAGGCAACGATTCAAACCCTGCAGAAGTGCAAGGAATTAGTTTAGATTTTCATTTGCATGTGTCCCCAAAATACAATTAAAACTTTTTTGTTGTGAGCTGTCCAGTCAGCAAAAAGACTGGTCATGCTCACAATCAAGCCATCCACAGTGGACAGATACAGGATAGTGGGAATAACATTTAGCGCATGATAAAGCCCGATAAAATATAGTCCCAGGGTCTTCAACAAGGTAGATAATAGGTCAGGGCCACTCTCTGATCATCTGGATTTTATCGATTGTAATCATTTTGGATGGCTCGATTGACATCATGTATTGTAATAATATTGTAATCATGTATTGCCTTTCCGCTGACTGGTTAGCACGCAATAAAAGCTTTGCACTAATTAACTAAATTAATTAATTGTTGAAAAAAATACACTTACCTGGGTCAATTCATCCAATTGTTCCTTCAATGCTGAGACATCTCCTTTAGAATTGGAGTTCCACAGGTCTTCATTAAGCTAAAGGAACACAGCAACAAAAGTGTTCAAGGAAGAATTGCAGATGCTGATGCTGGAACAATCGAGGGTAGACAAAAAGTGCTGGAGAAACTCAGCGGGTGAGGCAGCATCTATGGAGAATTAGGCGCTTGCTTCCTGAAGGAATAGGCGACGTTTCTGACTCGACATGCCACGACTCAGCAAATGTCGCCACTTTCCTTCTCTGAACATTTCACAATCCAGCGGCGACAAAAAATGTTGCGACACTTGAAAAAACACCGCACGTGTCATATGTCATCACGCCGCGTACTTTTCGGTGACCTGATACATCAGTTGATGATGCCGGCAGTCGCCGAAAAAAATCTCCAAGTCAGGCCCTTAATCCACGTGGGACAGGCCCTTAAGCAATTACTGTTTGACATGCTTTTACAGCCTTTAAAAGCTGCCTCACCCGCTGAGTAGTTTCTCCAGCACTTTTTGTCACCAGCAACAAAAGGCTTTAGCATCTACCAATCTATCAATTATTCATGGCAGATCAAACAAGCTGTATAACGTTACACTTTAAATTCGGCGCTTGCTTCCTGAATTTTAATTATTTTTAACAAGGCACCCATCAGATTAAACAAGACTGCTCATTACATTATCAAACATACACACAAGAATTGTAGTAATCTATTAGATTTCTCTGCACTACAGTTCAATTCCACCATCTCTGGTCTCGACATGAGTCTTTTATGCTCGGTACCTTTCCAGCAGAAGTCCATTTCACTCTTTGCCAATCCTTTACTTTCCACTTAAAGTGTAAAATCCAGAGCAGAGTACGGATTACACCTGCTAATGCCCAAGCAACGATTGGTAAAGAAAGTTCTCTTCAGATGCAGAAATAACATCTGTGGAACGTAGTTAGTCAGGGTTGGGTGATGATGAGGAATGTGATGTTGCTGTGGAGTTATTGGGTGTGGAGCGGTGAGTAAGGAACAAGGCAAAGTGCAGGAGATAATGCTGGAAACTTGAGTCATCATTGTTCCACACCCTAAACCTATCCTGGATCCATGATTCCAATTGGTACAGACTTTCAGCAAAGATTGTCCTTGTGTACATTTATTATTTCATCAGGGGTTCATCAATACCTGGAGTATCGTGTGCAGTTTTGGTCTCCTAATTTGAGGAAGGACATTCTTGCTATTGAGGGAGTGCAGCGTAGGTTTACAAGGTTAATTCCCGGGATGGCGGGACTGTCATACGTTGAAAGAATACTGGGCTTGTATACACTGGAATTTAGAGGGGACTGTCATATTCTGAGAGAATGAAGCGGCTGGGCTTGTATACTCTGGAGGTTAGAAGGATGAGAGGGCATCTTATTGAAACATATAAGATTGTTAAGGGTTTGGACACGCTAGAGGCAGGAAACATGTTCCCGATGTTGGGGGAGTCCAGAACCAGGCCCACAGTTTAAGAATAAGGGGTAAGCCATTTAGAACGGAGACGAGGAAACACTTTTTCTCACAGAGAGTGGCGAGTCTGTGGAATTCTCTGCCTCAGAGGGTGGTGGAGGCCGGTTCTCTGGATACTTTCAAGAGATAGGTAGGGCCCTGAAAGATAGCGGAGTCAGGGGATATGGGGTGAAGGCAGGAACGGGGTACTGATTGGGGATGATCAGCCATGATCACAGTGAATGGCGATGCTGGCTCGAAGAGCCGAATGGCCTACTCCTGCACCTATTGTCTATTGTCTAATGTAGAATTTTACGGTGGAAAGAACCACAATCTTGGCTTTGTCCAGGGAGATGCTAAATGCATTTCATTGTCTCTGTACTGTACACTGACAATGACAATTAGAATTGAATCTGAATCTGAATCTGAATCTTTGTCATTTGAACGCGACTACAATCGATATGGGTCACGTGCAGGCAGAAGAGATTAGTTTAATTTGGCATCACATTCAGCACAGATATGGTGGGCCGAAGGGCCTGTTCCTGTGCTGTATTGTTCGATATACAATTGCAAAGCCCACTGTACTGTGAAAACCATTCGGTATATGTTACTCTACACCAAAACAAGACCTCAACGCAGATGCAATCAACAAACACAACGGCAACATTGAAAAACAGAGCAGATTTAATTTAGTTTAGATTTAATTTAGACAACAACTATCGAAATTGTGAGATGCATTGTGAGAAATTGTGAGACCCTGGTTCTGGACTTCCCCCAACATCGGGAACATTTTGTACTGCATCTAGCCTGTCCAATCGTTTAAGAAATGTACACGTTTCTATAAGATCCCCTCTCGTCCTAATTTCCATTCTTTCATCATATGTCCAGGACTTAACCTGGTGAACCTACAATGCACTCCCTCAATAGCAAGAATGCCCTTCCTCAAATTAGGAGACCAATATGCCAGGTGTGGTCTCACCAGGGCCGTGTACAACTGCAGTAGGACCTCCTTTGTCCCCCCTCCCTCACCCTAAACGTTGCCCCATCTCACCTTAAAGCTATGATGTCTGATATTGGATTCCTACATCATGGGAAAAAATTCTCCACTGTCTACCCTATCAATGTCTCTCATCATTTTATATACTTCTATCAAATCTGCCCTCAAACTATGGCATTCCAGAAAAAGCAATCCAAATCTGTCCAACCTCACTCTCTATCTGAACCCCCTAATCCAGGCATCGCTCTGAGCACAAAAATTACATTTTGATATGAATCCATTCTGAAAGAAGATTATTTTAGTCCACGCCTCTTCCTTTAGTCCTGCCTTAACAGATAAAAATTCTAAAATCACGGAGAGCAAGTTTAAAAAGGAATGAAATGTTGCTGGATACATTGTTTGGTAAAGGAATATAAAACCAATTGGAGGTAGACAAAAAATGCTGGACAAACTCAGCGGGTGCAGCAGCATCTATGAAGCGAAGGAAATAGGCAACGTTTTGGGCCGAAACGCTTCCGGGTTTCGGCCCGAAACGTTGCCTATTTCCTTCAAGGGTGTTGACATATATGAAAAATATGCTCTCAATTGTAAATAAGTTAATCTTAATGTTGTATTGTTACTCAGACAATCTTGGTGCAGGTGGTGAATGACTGACAATGATAGCAGCCAATAGTAACTGACAATGATAACAGCCAAAGAGAGGTGCTGTTATTGACAGCCAATGAGAGGTACTGTAATTGATGTGTGAGCAAGTGTGTAAATAAAGTTTCTCTTCCAGTTTGAAGTTTGAACAAGATGGATGCCCCACTGTGTTTTTTACTGCTCTGGGTCTTATCTTGGGTCTAGCACTGGGTAGGCTGCAAGAATTGCTGCACAATGCACCTCTGCCAACAAAGGGTTTCATCCCGAAATGTTGCCTATTTCCCTCGCTCCATAGATGCTGCTGCACCCGCTGTGTTTCTCCAGCATTTTTGTCTACCTTCGATTTTCCAGCATCTGCAGTTCCTTCTTAAATACAAGACCAATTGACAGCTTAAGGCCATTCTTTGGATGGCGAAGGGTTGAAGCACCTTTTTCATCCGGTCAATCACCACCTGTAGATCCGCACGCTCCGCCTCGTGACGTTTCTCCATTTCTGCTGCTTTGGCTTCGAGTCTCTGCTGCTCCTGCAAGTTAATCACATGCATACAGTGAGCTTTCATCTCCAGGGACCGGACAAGCATTTTGTTGTTGGGACACTTCACCGGTATATTAGATTTTTTTTTAAAACACTATTAGGCATCAGGGTGGCGCAGCAGTACAGTCAATGCCTAAAGGGCCTGTCCCACTTACGCGATTTTTTCGGCGACTTGCCGGCACCCGTCATAGTCGCAGCAGGTCGCCGAAAATTTTCAACATGTTGAAAATGCAGCGGCGACCAGATAAAGGTACGACTCTTTGGGCGACTACTCACGGCCATACATGCGACATGTCGCGGGGTGATGCCTGTTTGGTCGTGAATAGTCGCCCATAGAGTCGTACCTTTTGCTGGTCGCTGCTGGATTTTCAACATTTTTACATTTTTCGGCGACCTGCTGCGACTATGACGGGTGCTGGCAGTCGCCGAAAAAATCGCGTAAGTGGGACAGGCCCTTTACAGAGGCAGAGATGCAGGTTTAATCCCGATTGCGGGTGCTTGTCTGTACGTTCTCCCCTTGACCTGAGTGGGTTTTCTCCAAGATCGTGGATTTTCTCCAAGATCTCCAAGATCGCGGGTTTCCTCCCACATTCCAAAGACATAGGTTAATTGGCTTGGTATCAATGTTAAATTGTCCATAGTGTGTGTAGGGTAGTGTTAATGTGCGAACATCGCTGGCCAGAGCGGTCTCGGTGGGTCAAAGGGACCGTTTCTGTGCTGTATCTCTAAACTACATGATTAGTCTAGTTTAGAGATACAGCATGGAAACAGGCCCTTCGTCCCACCGAGTCCATGCCAACCAGCGACCATCCTGTACACTAGCACTTTCCTACACATGAGGGAGAATTTACAATTTTTACCAAAGCCAATTAACCATGAAACTTGTACGTCTTTGGAGTGGGGGTGGAAAACTCTGCACGTACAGCACCCGTGGTCTGGATGGAACCCGGGTCTCTGGCGCTGTGAGGCAGCAACTCTACCGCTGCGCCATTGTGCCGCCCTGTTGAACCAAGTGGTAGAGCTGCCGGTCGCAGCACTTGAGACCCGGGTTCGATCTTGACCTCGGTGTGGAGTTTGCACGTTCCCCCTGCGACCTGCTCCGGGTCCTCCCCACATCCCAAATACTTGCGCTTTTTGTCGGTTAATCAACCTCGGTAAATTGACTCTAATGTGTAGGGAGTGGATGAGAAAGTGGGATTACATAGAACTAATATGAACAGGTGATCGATGGTCGGTGTGGACTCAATGGGCCGAAGGGCCTGTTTCCATGCTGTATTTCTAAACGATACAAGAGTGACGTGAAACTAGGCGGGTTGCAAAGCTAAGTTTGAGATAGAGAGTGATAAATATTTGCGTTCTGACTCACTCTCCTCTCCACTAAACGCTAATTGTTTCATTACAAAGGAAGTATTTTTATCCAATATTTACATGGCATTGATTTTGTTAATGCCAAATTGGCCCACCAACAACCAGAAATCAAAGTCACTTCATACTTGATCAGTCAAAATAAACAGCATCTCTCCTCAGATGCTGCCCGACAGGATGATTATCGCCAGTATTATTGCCAGCGCTGGGCCTGTACTCACTGGAGTTTAGAAAGTTGAGAGGGGGACCTCATTGAAACTTAAACCCCCGTCTCACGGTGCAAATTGACCCACGAGGTACCCCGAGTTTAAAACAAATTTAACTCGTGGTAACCACGTACAATTATCGTAGCGGGAACGTCGGAACTAGTGGACGCAACTTAGCGACTCGTGGCGCTAACGGCAGGTACCCGTGAAACTTGTTAATGAAAGGCATAGATGAGGTAGATGGGAGGTGAGGAAAACCGCACTCTCGTTGGTGAGAGGATGGCACATGGATGGTGATGTTTTGGGTTAAGATCTTTCTTCAGACTGATTGTAGTGTTGGTGGGGGGGGGGAGGTGAATAAAGCTGGGAAAGGGGAGATGCAGGTCAAATCATGGCAGGTATTAGGTGGACACGGGTGACGGGTGGTGGTACAAAGACCAGAGATAAGAGCAGAAGGTGTGTGAAGGGTTTGAACAGTTACTGATTGTGAAGTAATACACAGCAATTTTGAGGAAAGTAGCAAGGTTTTTTGGGGTAGGGGGGAGAAGCAAGAGGGAAGAAATAGATGGGAGTTGAAATGTGTAGGAAGGAACTGCAGATGCTAGTTTAAACCGAAGATAGTCACAATGTCTGAACTGATTCTCACTTAACAAACAGCTAACAATGACATGTTTCCTTCATCATTGTTATTTTTTTTGCATATCTTTCATTCATTTGTTCTATATCTCTCTACATCACCTCTCATTTCTCTTTCTCTTGACTCTAAGTCTGAAGAAGGGTCTCAACCCGAAACATCACCCATTCCTTCTCGTCAGACATGCTGCCTGTCCCGCTGAGTTACTCCAGCAATTTGTGTCTTAGATGGGAGTTGAGGTGGACACAGGGGAGAGAGAGAGGGTTATTTAAAGATTACCAAAAATTGGAGAATTCAATGACCAATATTCTTACATTTTAATCTATTTTTAATTCTTTTTTTAATTTAATTTTTTTTAATTTTTACATTTTTTTATTTTATTGATTCAATGTTCGTGCTGCAATCCCCAACATTTGCACCTCACCTCGTCTCGGATTTTCTGCTCCAGTTTAATAGTCTGCTGTTGCAGGTCTTCTTCCATTTCGGACAGACGTACTTCAGCTGTTGCCTCCGTCCTACAATGAGATCATTGTTTGCCGTGTATTACTATTTACGGACAAGTTACAACAACCTGCACCCTGCTACTGCTCCTCTAACCAACCCTGTCTTTGAATAATTGTTTGCATGGCGAAAATAGTTGTGATGTTATGCACAATCAAAGTGTTGAATTATTGCCGGAAGAAGCTCAGCAAACTATTACACAATGTATTCACCAGTTATAGTAAAATTAGGCCATTCGGCCCCATTACACCGCCATTCAATCTTGGCTGATCTCTGCCTCCTAAACCCATTTTCCTGCCTCTCCCCATAACCCTTGACACCCGTTCTAATCAAGAATTCGTCTATCTCTATCTTAAAAATCTCCACTGACTTGGCCTCCACAGCCCTCTGTGGCAATGAGTTCCACAGATTAACTACACTGTGAATAAAGAAGTTCCTCCTCACCTCCTTTCTAAAAGAGCGCCCTTTAATTCTGAGGCTGTGACCTCTGGTCCTAGACTCTCCCACCAGTGGAAACATTCTTTCCACATCCACTCTATCATATCACCATTTATGTTGTCACTATGCGGGCGGCACAGTGGCTCAGCGGTAGAGTTGCTGGCTCACAGCACCAGAGACCCGATTCAAACCCGACTACGGGTGCTGTCTGTACAGACTTTGCACGTTCTCCCTGTGACCACGTGGGTTTTCTCCAGGGTGCTCCGGTTTCCTCCCACACTCCAAAGACGTGCAGGTTTGTAGGTTAATTGGCCACGGTAAAATTGTAAATTGCCCGTCGTACGTAGGGTGGAACTAGTGTACGGGGTGATCGCTGGTCGGCGTGGACTCGGTGGGCTGGCAGGCCTGTCTCCACGCTACATCACTAATGGCAAGGGTCTCAAGTCTACAGCAGTGAAGGGTGACATAGCACCAACCCAACTTTATGGGAACCTTCCCCTTCTTTACCAGAAACTTAATGCAGAGTTTGATGGAATGTAAGTGGCAGCTAAGGAACCTCCCACTCACTCCCTGTAAACACAGCTCATCCACATTGTCACTCTCAAGGTTAAATGCATCAATAACTACACCCACACAGACAGGGGTGTCTGCCAGCACAGTTGTACCTCCTCCTTACAACACCTCATTGTTCCAGACATGAAACACATACATGAGAAGCATGAAATCACGACCATTGCTAGTTACAAATCTCATCTCTGTTCGAGACAACCTCGTGGCTTCAGTCACTTGAAAGGTGATGCCGGGTTGTGTATTTAGAAGCTTACATTGAGTGCCCGGTGGGGTTATATAACAGCCTGGCCCAGCGAGTTGTAACAAAATTCCCCTCCTCCCTCCTCCCGCTATTGCAAATCAACACACACTTTTCCTGTCTTTCGAGCAGATGGATTAAGACTGGAGTGAAATGAAACTAAAATTCAATCTACCAAGCGATTTTCATCAATAAAGGAACCGAGTATCTCTTACAGTGGACTTCATACTCAACACAATTGTTCTTCCTCCAAATAACAGGGGTAAATGACCAGCCCCACACACACACACTGCCCAGTGTGAGCCTGGTAACTAAATCCTGTTGGCCCTCTCACCATGCAAGGGCAACTGTTCCCTCCAGCAATTGATATCCCACCAATCGTGTTCACGCTCCTTTGTACCCCTCCACATCGGAGCTGGTGACACAACCTTCTCCCAATTAAATCAGCAACGCTACTAATTAAAACACTTACTCCCCTCAGATGTTGAGCTCTTCCCGAATGTGCTTTTGGTCATCAAAACTGTGACAAATCATAGAGTCATGCAGCGTCGATACAGGCCCTTCAGCCCAACTTGCCCACGCCAACAAACATGCCCGTCTACACTAGTCCCACCTGCCTGCATTGGGCCCATATCCTTCTAAACTCATCCTATCCATGACTAAAAGCCTCTTAAACACCACCATCATATCTGCCTCCACCACTATCTCCGACATTCAACAACAAGAGTATTTTACACAACAGATTTTCTAATTCGTATTTTCTATGTTTCTATGGAGAAGGCAGGCACGGGTTATTGATTGGGGACGATCAGCCATGATCACAATGAATGGCGGTGCTGACTCGAAGGGCCGAATGGCCTCCTCCTGCACCTATTTCTATGTTTCTATTTGATAAACATTTTGGACATTTACAAAATATCACTAACAGGATGCATCATCCAAATCTTTGTAGCGTTTGTTTTGATCCTGTTGATCTTTGACCAATTGATTGCGTCAAACGTCATGTTTAAAAGTATCTTCCACACCACAACTGTAACATGTCTCGCGACTATTTACTCCTTTGGTTTCAGGGCACCTCTGACACAAGATCTTTGTAGATGGCCTTACCCAGGTCATTTGTAGCCAGATTTAAACTTACTTTGTCCCGGAAGGAACATTGAAAATTCAAACTGCTCCAAATAAACAAAGATATGGGAGAGGACATTATCATTCTTAAAAGTTACTATAACTATCCTTCAAGGTTGATTTTTTAAATTAAAGGCCAGCCAAAAAATAAGTCCGTTTGACAAAGCATCCAGCTTGAAACAGTTATCGTAACCAGTCCACTATACCATCTAGGATGGCACACTGGCAGAGTTGCTGCCTTACATCGCCAGAGATCCAGGTTTGATCCCGACTATGGGTGCTGTCTATACGGAGTTTGTACGTTCTCCCTGTGAGTTCTCCACGTGGGCTTTCTCCAGGTTCTCCAATTTCCTCGCACAGCTCAGTTTAGTAAGTTTATTGGCCACTGTAAATTGCCCCAAGGGTGAGTGACAGAAACTGGGAGAGTTGACGTGACAGTGAGGGATAATTGGATGTTCCTTTAGAAAGGACCTGGCATGGGAGGGGGGCCGCCGTGAGGAGGGGGAGAACCAAGGGTGACATGGCCCGGGGGTACTTTGTAAACACCCTTTATGGGCTTGTTGGATGATCAGCCATGATCATATTGAATGGCGGTGCAGGCTCGAAGGGCCAAATGGCCTACTCCTGCACCTATTTTCTATGTTTCTTTGGGCGACTAATTGAATACCTTGGGTACGCAAGGAAAGAATTTCACCGTGACTTCAATTCATTTCAAAGGAGATGAGGAAGAATGTCTTTAGCTAGGGGGTGGTGAATCTGTAGAATTCATTGCTGCAGTTAGCGGTAGAGGCCAAGTCATTGGGTATTTTAAAAGCATGGATTGATAGGTTCTTGGTTAGCAAGAGAATCAAAGATTACAGGGAGAAAGAGAATTGGATTGAGAGGGAAAAATAGATCATACATGATCAAATGGCATGGTAGGCTCGATTAGTTATGCTACGAGCCTAATTCTGCTTCTATTTCTTATGATTACAATGTTCAGTTGAAAAGTGTAGCATGGAAACAGACCCTTCAGCCCAATAAGTCCACGCCAACCACTTGAACACCTGTTCACACTAGTTCTATATTATCCCACATTCTCATCCACTCCCGACACACCAGGGGGGCAATTTACAGAAGCCAAGAATCCTTCCAACCTGCATGCCTTTGGAATGTGGGAATCTTGAATCCAAATCTCAACATTGTTTCCGCAAAGACTTTGTGTCGTATTAATGGTTGTCCAGCATGGTCAAGACATTCTGACCTTCTGCAATAATGTAATGTAGGTTCACTGACATCAGATTCTAGTAAACGTCAATGTGATCAGGAGCTAATGGTTTCCTTTTGTGAGCTTGATCACGAGTTATTTACTTAGTGCTGAAGGAATGCTCAGTCCATCTCTAGAAACTAACGGGGCTTTCTAGTGCAACATTCCTCTGGGCTGTCTCACTACCAAAGATCTTAGCGCAGAGCCATACAGAGTGGCACAGTGGTGCAGCGGTAGAGTTGCTGCCTCACAGCGCCAGAGACCCGGGTTTGATCCTAACCACAGGTGCTGCCTGTACGGAGTTTGTACATTCTCCCAGTGACCGCATGGGTTTTCCCCAGGTGCTCCAGTTTCCTCCCACACATCCAAAGATGTACAGGTTTGTAGATTAAATTACTTTGGTTAAAAACAATTGTAAATTGTCCCTAATAAGTAGGATAGTGTTGGTATATGGGGTCACTGGTCGGCAAGTACTCGGTTTTTCGAAGGGCCTGTTTCCACACTGTATCTCTAGCGCTGTATCTCTAGATTCTAAAGAATGTAGGGAGAATGGTGGGATTAGTGTAAAACAGGTGCTTGGTGGTCAGTACAGATTCTGGCTGAAACTGAAGGTGTCTTTGAGCTGAAGGTTCCACAACTCAACTACACAACTCTTTGAGAGACAAACATAGAATGGTAAAACCACATTGAAATTAATCACTGAACCTTGGAAGAAATTTAATGACACGTCTAGTAAACAAAACACCTCTTGTGAAACTTTTAATGCTTAGTTTGAGTTAAAATCTCTAACAGGATTAACCGACCATCTGAAGAAGGGTCCCAAACCGAAACATGACCTCTTGAGATGCTGCCCTGACCTGCTGAATTACTCCCAACACTTTGTGCCTTTTTGTGTATTAACCAGCATCTGCAGTTCTTTGGTTCCCACTCCCCTGACTCCCAGTCTGAAGAAGGGTCTCGACCCGAAACTGCCCGTCTCTCTGAGTTACTCCAGCATGTTGTTTGTCTGTCCAGGAGTGGACCAACCAGCCCACTGTCGCTACTCCTTACCGCTTGAGGGCCAGCTCCAGGTTGTCAGTTTCCATGGTTTGGATCCTGCCGTCTTTAATCAGCCCGCGGACCAGTTCCTCGTATTGATGGCACAGCGTGTGGTCTGGCCCGGCTCGGATCAGCTGGTGGAACTGCAGCAACTTCTCCCTGCTGCGGGGCAGAGACACACAGGACAAGGCGTTAGCACTTTCTGGAGAGAGCGAGAGAGATGGTGTGTGAGAGAGAATGGGAGAGACAGAGTGTGTGTGTGTGTGTGACAGAGTGAGTGGTGAGGGGGGGACAGAGAGGGAGAGGGAGGGATGCAGGGTTGAGCAGCCCCCGGCCCAGTGCGGGTCGCTCCAGTCCCCGCTCCGTGTGAAGCCGCTGCCGGCTCCACTCACTCCGCCCGCCCGCTGCCCCGGGCACTTTCTTCAACATTGGCGGTGTCTGGGCGGGCGGGTGGAGGCGGAGAGCGAACCTGGGGCGAGAGGCAAGGTTTGCTTTTACTCGGAGTGTACACAAGACACCCTGAAACATTGCATCAGGATTTCTAATCGACTCGACGTGCACAAACGGAAGATCAAATAGAACAAGTTGTCCTACAACTTTAGGCTGTGCACCCACACGAAAAAGAAGAAGGATTTCTAATTTACTATAAATGCCAGGAAGGTCAGAGTTAAATACTGTCTAAACCGGACAGACACAGAGTGCTGGAGTAACTCAGCGGGTCCGACAGGCAGCATCCCTGGAGAACAGGGATAGAGAGATGATGTTTCGGGTCCACACCTTTCTTCAGACTTCAGTCACTATGGAAATTATTATATCAGACATTACTCCAATGCGTCTGAAGAAGGGTCTCGACCCGAAACATCACATTTCCTTCTCTCCAGAGATGCTGCCCGTCCCACTGAGTTACTCCAGCATTTTGTGTCTATCTTCGGTGTAAACCGGCATCTGCAGTTCCTTGTCTCTTCGCAGTTATTAATGATGTTTCTTACATGTAAATGGCGAGAGTTATCCAAAGTCGAAGTTGTCTCGGCCGCTTCTCACCGGCGACACAAACCGTACGTTCCAGTCGATGTTAAACAAAGCAGCCAAGTCCACGCTGACACTAAATCACAGGAGCGATAATAAACAAGTCCCACAGTGTGAGTGACTGTGTCCCATTGAACACTTGGCCGGCCACCAGAACCAGTTATTCAGCTCCTCTTCTGCCAAATCAGGGCTGATCTGTGTCTCCCGTGACTCCGGGATTGGCTGGGGCTCTGTGCAGCCAACGCCAGGGCTGTTTGGGGGAGGACCACACTCTGTCTGCGGCACCTCCTCAGCAGAATCCCCACACTACTCGCACCAAAGATCCTATAGCGAAGATCTTTGCCTCGCACTTGCACTTATTTCATTATCGCCCCTGTGATTTATTATCAGCGTGGGCTTCGCTGCTGTGTTTCACATCCATTGAACCGGCGTCATAAGACGGTGAGAAAAAACCAAGACAACTTTGACCAAGGTAGACAAAAATGCTAAAAGATACCCAAGTCAAGTCAAGTCAAGTTTATTTGTCACATACACAACATACGAGATGTGCAGTGAAATGAAAGTGGCAATGCTCGCGGACTTTTGTGCAAAAGACAAACAACAAAACAACCAAACAAATTATAAACACAATCATAACACACATATTCTTTAGGCCGGGGGCTGCTCAACCCTGCCTCCCCCTCGATCCTCTCCCAGCGGGTGATGCAGCATCTATGGAGCGAAGGAATAGGCAACGTTTCTTCCTTCGCTCCATAGATGCTGCCTCACCCGCTGAGTTTCTCCAGCATTTTTGTCTACCTTCGATTTTTCCAGCATCTGCAGTTCCTTCTTAAATAGCTTTGACGAGATAACTTTCACCATTTACACGTGAGAAGCATCTTTGAGACTGTGTAGAGACAAGGAACTGCAGATGCTGCTTTACACCGAAGGCGGACACAAAGTACTGGAGTAATGAGGGTGGACAAAAGTGTTGGAGAAACTCAGCGGGTGCAGCAGCATCTATGGAGCGAAGGAAATAGGCAACGTTTCGGGACGAAACGTTGCCTATTTCCTTCGCTCCATAGATGCTGCTGCACCCGCTGAGTTTCTCCAGCACTTTTGTATACCTTCGATTTACCAGCATCTGAAGTTCCTTCTTAAGTACTGGAGTAATGTCTGATTTAATCACCCCAGGGGGGGCACATGAGTGGTAAGGGTACTTGATATAAAGTTAGTTTGTGAACACTACAGAACATTACACTAATTGATGTATAAACGCTGAGAATGTAAGCGGATTTTTTTTACACAGTGCGCGTTCTGTATAAATATATTTTACTCTGAATAGGTTTTTTTTGGGGTGGGGGGAAGCAATCTTGCTCAGTACCTTTGCCTTACATTAGGTAGCAACAATCTCTCAATTTGAACTAATTGATTGGACCAGCATCAGCTGTTTTTGTTGAGGTTCTGCACCCACCACTTTATAGGGCAACAAATGTGTTCCTAACTGGAATGGATCTCACAGAGTGACAGGGTGGAGATGGGTCCTCTGGCCCAACTTGCCCACACCAACCAATATGCTCCATCTACATTAGTCCCACCTGCCTGCATTTAGCCCATATCCATCTGAATGTCCCAACAATGTACCTGTCTAAATCTTCGTAAATGTTGCGATAGTACCTGCCTCAACTACCTGCTCTAACAGCTCGTTCCAGACACCAAATGTAGACACAAAATGCTGGTGTAACTCAACGGTTCATGCAACATCTCTAGAGAAAATGGATAGGTGATGTTTTGTGTAAAACAGGTATCCATCAGTTTCCTAATAAATCTCCCCCCCCCCCCCCCCCTCCCTTTGTTCATCTTCAATATAAACGTACACAAAAGTGCTCGTGTACTCAATCAGGTATCTGTTTTGTGTTGCTCCCTCCAGAATCCATTGTCTCCGTGTTGTTTTTCTCCTTCAGGTCCTTTCAAACAAGTATGGACAAGAAATGATTTCTGTCATTACGTATTTTTCCTTAGGTGTGGCGTTTGGACAACTCATCGCAAAGTTTACAATTAATTGCAAATATTCCCAGCTTGTTGCCTCAGTGCACAAGTTGTGGGATTGTGAAATATATTTTCCAGTCATGAGACTTTTGAAAGGCAAGAGCTGACAGATATAACCACTGCAATAGTGGAATTATTAACAGTTGCAATAAATGTCACACAACATGCTATCCATGAGGGTTGTAATGGGAATCAGGCAATGACAATTATATAAAGGTATTCACTTGAATGTTTATCCCAGTCAATGAAGATTAAATGCTTATAATGGTGAATCAATCTCTGCTGGAACAATAGAAGAATAAATAGAACACTTTGTCTATTCCCTTTGAGAATAGGGAAGATTCAAACAAGAGGACATGACTTCAGAATGAAGGGACAGAAGTTTAGGAGTAACATGAGGGGGAACTTCTTTACTCAGAGAGTGGTAGCGGTGTGGAATGAGCTTCCAGTGGAAGTGGTGTCGGCAGGTTCATTGGTATCATTTAAAAATAAATTGGATAGGCATATGGATGAGAGGGGAATGGAGGGTTATGGTATGAGTGCAGGCAGGTGGGACTAAGGGAAAAAAGTTGTTTGGCACGGACTTGTAGGGCCGAGATGGTCTGTTTCCGTGCTGTAATTGTTATATGGTTTGTCCTTCACCTATACACTGTGGACTGTTTGATTGTAATCGTGTAGGAAGAAACTGCTGGTTTAAACCAAAGATAGACACAAAAAGATGTAGTAACTCAGCGGGTCAGGCAACATCTCTGGAGGAAAGGATAGGTGATGTTTCAGGACAAGACCCTTCTTTAAACCCTTCTGATGGATTCAAAACTTTTTCACTGTAAAATGAATGAACTGCAGATGATGGCTTACACCAAAGATAGACACAAAGTGCTGGAGTGATTCGGCGGGTCAGACAACATTTCTGGAGATAGTGGATAGGAAACGTCACCTATCCATTTTCTCCACAGGTGCCGCCTGACCTGCTGAGATACTTCAGCATTTTGTACCTATTTAATTTTGTTTTGTGGTTTACTTTAGCTTATTGGCACATGTACCGAGGTACAGTGAAAAGCTTTTTGTTTTTTGTTATCCGGACGGTGAAAAGACTGTACATGATTACAATCGGGCCGTAAAATGTACAGATACAGGATAAAGGGAATAACGTTTACTGCAAGTCCAGGAAAGTCCATTTAAAGATAGTCTGAGGGTCTCCAATGAGATAGCTCAGGACCGCTCTCTAGTTGGTGAGAGGACAGCTCAGTAATATAGTTTAGTTTAGTTTAGAGATACAGCGCGGAAACAGGCCCTTTGGCCCACCCAGTCCACACCGACCAGCGATCCCCGCACATTAACACTATTCTACACACACTAGGGATAATTTTACATTTACACCAAGTCAATTATAACTTGCACATCTTTGGAGTGTGGGAGGAAACCGAAGATCTCGGAGGAAACCCACGTAGGTAATGGGGAGAAGGTACAAACTCAGTACAGACAGCACCCGTAGTCAGGATCCAGCCCGGGTCTTTGGCACTACAAAGCAGCAACCCTGCGCCACCGTGCCACCTAATGATGTAGTCATTTCCTTTCAAAGTTGGAAAACACGCAAGTTAACAACGTTTTTCCAAAGCTGTGATGTTAGAGAGAATGGCCAACTGTGTCTGAATGGCTCATTCAAGCAACAAAGTGTAGCAGTTAAAAAGACTGCAGATGTTGGGAATCTGAAATGTAAACAGAAAATGCTGGAAACATTTGAATGCACAGAGTCTTTTATCCAGAGTAGGGCAGTCAAGAACCAGAAGGCACAGGCTTAAGATGAGGGGGAAAAAAGATTTACTGGGAACCTGAGGGACAGCCATTTTCACACACAGGGTGGTGGATGTATGGAACAAGCTGCCAGAGGAGGTAGTTGAGGCAGGTTCTCCATCAATATTTATAGGGAATACAGCACAGATACAGGGTCTTTGGCCCACAATGTTTGTGCTGGCCACAATGCTAAATTAAACATTATTAAGTCAGCCAGCATCAGCAGGGACCCACAGAGCCTGAAAACTATGACCACTTGTTCAAACAATAGCTTTTTCCAAATAACCATCAGGCTCTTGAACACTACACAACACTAACCTCAGACATGAGGTATGGACTGTCATTGGTTGCACTAAATGGCCTGTCCCACTTACGCAATTTTTTCGGTGACTTGCCGACACCCGTCATAGTCTCAGCAGGTCTCCGAAAATGTTCAACATGTTGAAAATCCAGTGACGACCAGAAAAAGGTACAACTCTTTGGGCGACTACTCACCACCATTCAGGTGTCACATGTGACATGGGTGTGTTCTCAAGAGACATTTAAGTTATTGTGATAATTAATCTAAGCAGGAATGTCTGTCAGGAACAATGCTGCCCTCTGTCATTCACTGGATAATTAGACAACACTGCAAAAACATATTTCCAAAAGAGATTTAGTATCTTAGTTTCCAGTGGACTTTATCTTGCACTAAATAATATACCCAGAGCATTCGGATGAAATCCACGCAGTCAGAGGAAGAACGTGCAAACTCCACACAGACAGCATCCGAGGTCAGTATTGAACCTGGCAACAGTACTACCTGCTGTTCCACTATTATAGATAAAGGGTGGTGGGTGCATGGAACAAGCTGCCAGTGGGGGGTAGTTGAGGCTGGGACTATCCCAACGTTTAAGAAACAGTCAGACAGGTACATGGATAGGACAGGTTTTGAGGGATATGGACCAAGCGCAGGCAGGTGGGACTTGTGTAGCTGAGACATGTTGGCCGGTGTGGACAAGTTGGGCCGAAGGGCCTGTTTCCACACTGGGTCATCTATGACTCTATAAATGTGCAGTCATCCTCTCTTCCAGCTTTCGTCTCCCCGAGAAGAATCAATCTGAAAAAGGGTCTCGACCTGAAACGTCACCAATCTATGTTGGATAGAGATACTGCCTGACCTGTTGAATTACTTCAGCACTTTCTGCCCTTCTGTGTCTTAAAATAGAATTGGTTTATTTTTGTACTCGGGGAATAGGTATGTTCTAATCTGATGTGACTAGTCCCTGATTCTTCACAGCTCTCAAACTTCTAACCAGAAGCCCAACAATATCGAAATCAATATCGAAGGATAGTCAATAAATTCTCAGGAATGAGCAAACTATAGGTTGCCGATCCATACCCTTGGTCTTACTTGTAATGGGTGATACGTTTGAACTATGAGGTGTAATATTGCAAATGAGTTTGACATGACAAATGTTAACTAGGATACCCGAACTGTTTTAGTTCTGTTTTAGATCAAGTATTGTGCGATGAGAAAGGGATATTTAATCTTGTGGTAGCCCCAGGGCCTTTAAGAAACAGTGGTAATTACAGGATTTTCCATAAAGGTATTGAAATGATTAAATTTAATGTGGGCCCCACAGCAGAAGGACTGGGAACTGGAAGTATCCTGAGCTAATTCTGCTACCACCATCGTCTATTGCAACAAGTGATGGCTTCCACTGATTGTCGCCGGAAGCTTGCGACGAACTATGACAGCGATGTCAACATTTGTAACATGGAAGATGTTACAGGAAAGAAGAAAATTTTAATGTGAAATCAGGGTTTTCGCTGACAATAAAGGGGGGGGGAGCGAGAATGAATGGGGATCCGGTGAAGGGCCACCAAGCCCAGTGGGGCCCCTTTCATTGTCAAGCTTTTCCTCGGTACATGTGACAATAAACTAAACTAGAGGGACCCAGTGAGGGGACGTGGAGAAGGTAGAGGGACCCTGTGTGGGATCTCCTGCAGCTAAGTGTAACAACATCCCTGCTTCATCATTATGGGAAGATAAGACTGTACTAAGAATTTTTTTTTTTTTTGTGTGGGCACCGGAAACATGGCGACTCCTTCTGTACTGCCCAGGTGAAGCCTGCTGTATGATTTTACCGGATTGTATGCAAAAATAAAGAGTCTTACTGTACCTAGTTGCACGTCAAGTATCATCGATTCATCGTTGAATATTTGAATTAAAATCTAAAGGCTGGCAAAGTGGCTCGGTGTTTAATTTAGTTTAGTTGTAGTTTAGAGATACAGCGTGGAAACAGACCCTTCGGCCCACCGAGCCCATGCTAGCCAGCGATCATACACACACGTTCTATCCTACACACTAGCGATCGCTTACAGAAGTCACTTAACCTACAAACCTGTACATCTTTGAGTGTGGGAGGAAACCAGAGCTCCCGGAGAAAACCCACGTGGTCTCAGGGAGAACATACAAACTCTGTGTAGACTACACCCGTAGTCAGGATTGAACCCAGGTCTCTGGTGCTGTAAGGCAGCAACTCTACAGCTGCGCCACCGTGCCAACCGGAGGTGGTAGACCAAATATACCTCCGACGATCTACATTCAATCCTGACTACCAGTCCTGCCTTTGTGGAGTTTGCATGTTCATTCAGCGAGTGTGCGGGACACCTCCAGGTGCCCTGGTTTTCTCCTTCATCCCAACACTGTGAAAGGTTGGTTGATGAAATGTCAGGAAATAAAAGGAGCGGCATGGTGGCGCAGCGGTAGACTATCTGCCTCACAGCGTCAGAGAACCAGGTTCGATCCTGACCAGGGGTGCTGTCTGTACAGAATTTGTACGTTCTCCCCGAGACCACGTGGGTTTTCACCGGTTGTTCCTGTCTCCTCCCACATCTGGAAGGCGTTTAGATTTGTAGGTTAATTGGCTTCTGCAAATTGTCCCTTGTGTGTAACCAATCGCTGGTTGGCGCGGACTCGGTCAGCCAAAGGGCCTGTTTCCATGCTGTATCTCTAAACTAAACTAAACTAAAACTAAAACGGGATTAACTGTGGATGAGTGTAAATCAGTGCTTGATATTTCCAGTGACTAGTGGGATCCCAGCGGTATCCAATCAATGTAGATTTAGGAGAGTCTAGGACCAGAGGGCACAACCTCAGAATAAAAGGATGTACCTTTAAGAAGGAGGTGAGGAGGAACTTCTTTAGTCAGAGGGTGGTTAATCTGTGGAATTAATTGCCACAGACGGCTGTGGAGGCCAAGTCAGTGGGTGTTTTTAAAACTGAGATTGACAGATTTTTAATGAGCAAGGGTGTCAGAGGTTATGGGGAGACGGCTGGAGAATGGGGTTGAGAGGGAAAGAAATATCACCTGCAATTGAATGGCAGAGTAGATTTGATGGGCTGAATGGCCTAGATTCTGCTCCTATAAGGCCTTAAGGAATAGGAGTAGAATTAGACCATTCGGCCCGTCAAGTCTACTCTGCCATTCAATCATGGCTGATCTATCTCTCCCTCCGAACCCCATTCTCCTGCCTTCTCCCCATGACCCCTGACACCCGTACAAATGAAGAAATGACTATGACATGAAGAGAGGAAAAGTGGAGGTGATGTACATCAGTGTGGGATTGGCGGAGGATGCAGTGAGGCTCCGGGCAAGATAGAGAGGCTAAATGAATAGGTGTGAACATTACAGTCGTCGTATGATGTGGAAATGTGTGAGATCACCCAGTGTGGTCGACCTAATGCGAAAGGCAACAACCTCTAAATGCTGAGACTCTGCGAAGTATTGACGTTGAGGGATGTGGCTATCTCTGTGTATGAATCACTGAAACTTCACTGCAAGCACTTACAAAGCCAAGTGGGAAGTAGACCATGTTTTACAAGAGGGTTTGGGTACAAGAGTAATTATACGTAACCAAAATTAGTTACCCTGCCCTCCCCCACCCTAGTTGTCCTAATAGTTTCACTACCATCCTGCTGGGTTTCACTGTTTGTATCCACTCATTATCACCTTTTCTACAGCCAACAATGGACCATTGTGGGCTCCACCTTTCATTGATTATCATTGCTGGCTTAAGTTTGTTCTTTTCATATCTTTGTCCTTTGTACCTTTTCATACCTCAAGTTTCCCTCTCCCCTGACTCTCAGTGTGAAGAAGGGTCTCGACCCGAAACATCACCCATTCCTTCTCTCCAAAGATGCTGCCTGTCCCGCTGAGTTACTCCAGCTTTTTGTGTTTACCTTATAACAAAGCCTTTCCATAGACTGACTGAATCAGGAAACCAGGTCCAATTCCCAATGCATGACCAACCTCCTAATCCTTGCACTATATCACGTTATAGACAATAGACTATAGGTGCAGGAGTAGGCCATTCGGCCCCTCGAGCCAGCACCGCCTTTCAATGTGATCATGGCTGATTATCCCCAATCAGTACCCCATTCCTGCCTTCTCCCCATATCCCTTTACTCCGCCATCTTTAAGAGCTCTATCTAGCTCTCTATAGAAAGCATCCAGAGAACCAGCCTCCACCGCCCTCCGAGACAGAGAATTCCACAGACTCACAACTCTCTGTGTGAAAAAGTATTTCCTCATCTCAATTCTAAATGGCTTGCCCCTTATTCTTAAACTGTGGCCCCTGTTTCTAGACTCCCCCCGACATCGGGAACATGTTTCCTGCCTCTAGCGTGTCCTATCCCTTAATAATCTTATATGTTTCAATAAGATGCCCTCTCATCCTTCTACAATCAGAAATGTGCCAGCGCACCTGATGTCAGAGTTAATGCCTGCTCTTGGCCCTCTGTTCATTCCCCCTCATGAATGTTGAAGTCAAAGATCAACATAAAGGTAGCAGCCTTATAAATCTTGTGTATATCGCCTTCAGGGTGTACGCAACACTTCAGTACACTTCTGCCAAGTACTTACATAACTACTGAAGCTTCAAGTGTCAGTCTCCAGAGATTCAAGTGGAGCTCGCCTATTCTCTTGGGTGACCTCATTCTATTGAATCAGAGGTTATAGGTTGAGGATTTATTTCTTCTAAGCTAACAAAGGAGAACAACCTCTTACTTCCACAAGGGGGTGGCGAGTGTATGGAGCGATCTACCACAGGAGGTAGTTGAGGCAGGGACTATCGCAACGTTTAAGAAACATTTTGACAGGTACATGGATAGGACGGGTTTAGAGGGATGTGAGCTGAACGCAGGCAGGTGGGACTAGTGTACATGGGGCAGTCTGACAAAGGGTTTCGGTCTGAAACCCATTCCTTCTCTCCAGAGATGCTGCCTCTCCCATGGAGTTACTCCAGCATTTTGTGTCTATCTTCCAGCATCTGCAATTCCTTCCTACACATATATTGGTCAGCATGGCCAGGTTGGGCCGAAGGGCCTGTTTTTATGCTCTATGATTCTATCTATGACTGAAACTTATTTCTCGGTCACTGATGAAGTACTCAATGGAATAAGCATACTGTTTCTCATCTCACTCCTCTCCAGAACACGATATTCATACAGACGGCACCATTAACTCTGTCGTCTGTAAAACTGAAACATGCTGATTCTGGCCCTGGATAGAGATTAGTTAGAACAAAGATGTCAATCAATAATTAACTGGTATAGTCAGGGTGATGTTGTACACTAGTTCTGATTCTTGAGAGGAAGAAATAACTCAACAGGGTGGCAGGGTTGGTGGAGCTGCGGCCTCACAGCGCCAGAGACTCGATTAGGGTTCAATCCTGACCTCGGCATCTGTCTGTGTGGAGTTTGCACGTTCTCCCTGTGACCGCGTGGACTCTCTAGGTACCACCCACATCCCAAGACGTGCGGATTTGTAGGTTAATTGACAGCTGTGAAATGCTGCTAGTGTGTAGGCAGTGGATGAGGCAACACAGTACTCATGTGAACAATCAGCGCGGACTTGGTGAACTGATGCTGCATCACCTCACTACACTAATCTAAACTAAACTAGACTCAAACTAGACTAAACTAATCAGCCAGTATCCTTTTCGCCCCAGTCAGGCAACATCTCTGGAGAACATGGATAAGTGACGTTTCAGGTTGAGACCCTCTGACTGACTCAGGGACTGAAGGAGGTTTTCGACCTGTCCATGTTCTCCAGAGATGCTGCCAGACCTGCAGATGTGAGCAAATTGGAGAGGATTTGTAGATAGTGATGTTCTACTCACCTAGAGCTTCAGACTTTAGAGATACAGCGTGGAAACAGGCCCTTCGACCCACCCAGTCCGTGCCGACCAGCGATCACCCCGCACACTAGCACTATCCGGCACATTGGGGTCAATTTACAATTTTACCAAAGCAGATTAACCTGCATTGCATGTCCGTGGAGTGTGGGAGGAAACCGGAGCACCTGGAGAAATCCCAGTCATTCATGGGGAATACATACAAACTTTGTACAGACAGCACCCATATTCAGGATCGAACCCGGGACTCTGACGCTGTGAGGCAGCAACTCCACTGCTGCGCCACCGTGCTGCCCAAATAGGGTGATTTCACGAAAGGTCACTGGAGCGTAGATCCGCACCCACGTGATCAAAAATCTCAAGTGGAGGACATGCTAGACTTCCGGTACAAAACATAGAAAACGGCCAAGTTTTGATCTGCAATTTATTGTGCCAGTCGGGGTGACCGTGAGGCACAGCTACCTAGATTTACAGTTTAAAAAAAAAGATAGAAACTAAGGTAAATTAAAGAGGGAGCTGAAGGTGCCAATCCAGCGGAAGTGAACAGCGGACATTTGCCGTGGAGATTTAAAGGTCCAAAATATCGGGAATTATCGCGTTTGCTCGCTGAATTTCATCAAAAGTACGGCATTAATGCCTTATTTTTGATGAAATTCAGCGAGCAAACGCGATAATTCCTGATATTTTGGACCTTTAAATCTCCACGGCAAATGTCCGGTCCAAAGCTCCCTCTTTAATTTCTTAGGGTAAATTAGGTAGCGTGTGCCTCACGGTCGCTGGTACAATAAATTGCAGATCAAAACCTGGCTGTTTTCTATGTTTTTAACGGGTGGGAAAGTGCGTGTTTTCCCATCCACTAACATGTACCGGAAGTCTAGCATGTCCTCCACTTGAGATTTTTGGTCACGTGGGTGCGGATCTACGCTCCAGTGACCTTTCTGAAATCACCCTATTCATATTGGTGGTTGAGTTCACAGGTTTAGGAGGTCTTTTAAAGTAGCGGAGGCATACACTACATTTAGAAAAAATAAGGCTTGGTTTTGTCTGATCAATTTTCCAAAATATGGTCTCCTTTCATTGAATTTCTTCAGCAACATAATGGTTGAACATAAATTCAAAACCGACGCTAGGGTCGGGTGAGCGGGCGTAGGGAAGGGCAGTGGGATGTATCTCCGCTTCTTTCACTTCTTCGTTAGTTCAGGGGTTTTTCTTTTTTCTCTTTTGTATCTTTTATCGAAATTCTTTCTTTTCTTTTTCCTTTCTTCTTCCTTTCCCTTCTTTCCGATTTAGTTATTAGTTTATAAAATGTTAAAACTGAAGCTGTACGAAAATTGTATAATCGTCGTATCGATTACTTTCTCCTTGTACAATTGCTTCTAATAAAATTAACATATATATATTTTTTTAAAGTAGCGCAGTCTGGTGACTGTCCTGCATTTTGTAGATCAGCCACATTATGGTGGTAGCTCACGGAGTAAAGGTTTAGGGTCTGAAGAAGGGTCTCAACCCGAAACGTCACCCATTCCTTCTCTCCAGAGATGCTGCCTGTCCCACTGAGTTACTCCAGCTTTGTGTGTCTATTTTAGAGTAACGAGTAAGAAATCAATCAGGTGGAATATCTGTAATCAGAATTTACTGGCCTTTATCTTGCACTAAACATAATTCCCTGTATCTGTACACTGTGGACAGCTTGATTGTAATCATGTAATGTCCTTCCACTGTCAGGATAGCTGCAACTCTTTTTCACACAGAGAGTTGTGAGTCTGTGGAATTCTCTGCCCCAGAGGGCGGTGGACAATACAATACAATATTTATTGTTATAGAAGGAACTGCAGATGCTGGAAAATCGAAGGTACACAAAAATGCTGGAGAAACTCAGCGGGTGCAGCAGCATCTATGGAGCGAAGGAAGAAGGGTTTCGGCCCGAAACGTTGCCTATTTCCTTGTTTCGTTTGAGCCTCACTGAGGTTCAAATGACAATAAATATTGTATTGTGGAGGCCGGTTCTCTGGATGCTTTCAAGAGAGAGCTCAATAGGGCTCTTAAAGATAGCGGAGTCAGGGGATAGGGGGAGAAGGCAGGAACGGGGTACTGATTGGGGATGATCAGCCATGATCACATTGAATGGCGGTGCTGGCTCGAAGGGCCGAATGGCCTACTCCTGCACCTATTGTCTATCTTGGTACACATGACAAATATAATAAACTAAACTAAACTAATGTGGTAAATTATAGTTAGAACTGTGCCGGTAACATCAAGGAAGATACAGTATAATCACGGTGTACCTCACCCACATACAACCAAAGTGCCAATTAGTGGCAATAGTTTTCAGATTACATCAATCTGTTCCATCTTTACACCTACCTTAGGCCAGGTGTACTGCAATATACCAGCAATCAAATCATTTATATGAGAGTCAGATTTATTAAAAAGCTACAGTATTATCACCTGAGAAAAGCAGTAAAAATTATTTAAGGCACGTTCAGTCTCAGTCTGAAGAAGGGTCTTGACCAGAAATGTCACCCATTCCTTCTCTCCAGAGATGCTGCCTGTCCCACTGAGTTACTCCAGCTTTGTGTGTCTATCTGCAGTGTAAACCAGCATCTGCAGTTCCTTCCTACACATTGAAGGCATGTTGTTCGTTTGCTACTATGTTGCCCCTCCCTTCCTTTACATGACGCCTGGCTCTTCCCCACCTACTGCAGTTGTCAAATGTCAAGCATGCACTTTACTGATGATGATGCCTTTGAAGTGGCGACTCTATCACTGTAACATGAAACTCTACTCAGGACTATCCGCATATCCTAATGTTTGTAATTAATGACTGTCAATGTTTAACACGGACTGTCTGCATTGTGCAATGAATGCCGGGACTAGAGGGATTCAACTACAAGGAGACCTTCATCAACTCATAGGTTCTTGGGGCAGAATTAGGCCATTCGGCCCATCAAGTCTACTCTACCATTCAAACATGGCTGATCAATCTTTCCCTCTCAACCCCATTCTCCTGCCTTCGCCCCATGATACCCGCACTAACCAAGTTGAATAGGCTTGGATTGTTTTCCCTACAATGTCAGAGGTTGAGGGCAGACTTGGTAGAAGTATTTAAAACGATGAGAAGTCTAGATAGGGTGGAAATGTCCAACACTAGAAGCTATAAGGTGAGAGGATGAAAGTTTAATGGAGATGTGCAGAGCAAGTTTTTATTTACACAGAGTGGTGGGGTCTTAAACGCACTGCCAGGGTGGTGGTGGTGGAGGCAGATAGGATAGTGGCGTTAGAGAACTGTTAGACAGGCCCATGGAAGGCAGGGTGTAGAGGGATATTATCGTGTGTACCGAGGTACAGTGAAAAGGGTTTTTCTGCGTGCGATCCATATCCAGTCAGCGGAAAGACTATACTGTACATGACTAAGCAAAAAGACTATACATGATTATCATGGGTTTACTGTTGTCCCCACCGCTCAACCAGCCTGAAGAAAGACCCCAACCAAAACATTGTCTGTTCATTCCCTCCACAGATGCTGCCTGACCAACTGAGTTCCTCCAGCATTTTGTATTTTGTTTGAGATTCCACCATCTGCAGTCTCTCGTTTCCCCATTTGACAGCCTATTAATCATCCCTCCACTGACAAAGACTGACAAGGTTCCACTGTAGGCATCTTTGGATCCCGCTTGTAATCACACCTTCCCCAGCCAACAATGGATCATTGTGGGCTCTACCCTTCCTCAGATCATCAATTGCCGGCCCTGATTTGTGGACCACCTGTTCTCCAGCATTTTGTGTCTATCTTTAGCATAAACCAGCATCTGCAGTTCCTTCCGACACATTTGTTTAGCCGGCCTTTAATGGACCATGCCTCAGGCATTATTATTTTTGCATTACATTGCAGATCAATGCACACAAGATATTTCAGACACCAAAGATAGACAAAGAGATGCTGGAGCAACTCAGAGTGACAGGCAGGATCTCTGGAAAGGAGTGCGTAAAGTTTCGGGTCGTGACCCTGTCTTCAGTTTGAGAGTCAGGGGAGAGGGGGACATGAGATATGGAAGGGTACGGTGTGAAAATGAGTGATCAAAGGGGACAATGTAGAATGGAAATGTAGAAACATAGACAATAGGTGCAGGAGTCGGACATTTGACCCTTTGAGCCAGCACCGCCATTCAATATGATCATGGCTGATCATCTAAAATCAGTGCCCCGTTCCTGCTTTTTTCCCCCAAATCCCTTGATTCCAATAGCCCTAAGAGCTAAATCTAACTTTCTCTTGAAAACATCTTGACTACATTTCTTAAATGATCATTTGTTAGCTAAGGTAGACAAAACTGCTGGAGAAACTCAGCGGGTGAGGCAGCATCTATGGAGAGAAGGAATAGGCAACGTTTCGGGTCGAGACCCTTCTCTCCAAAGATGCTGCCTCACCTGCTGAGTTTCTCCAGCATTTTTGTCTACCTTTGATTTTTCCACCATCTGCAGTTCTTTCTTTGTTAGTTGAGGGGAAGGTGACAACGAGGCGTTCAATCAGTAAAACTTTATCAGGAGGAAGTGAAACTAGTCGGTGAACTAAGGTGGGGAGGGACGGAGAGAGAGGGAAAACAAGGGTTACTTGAAGTTAGAGAAGTCAATATTCACTAGGCTGGTGAACGACACTATCGGAATGCATTTTCTCTTGATTCCAAACATCATGTGTCTGCCAAAGATCAGCGTGCCAGACACACGGTGAACAGCAGCTCCAAGTTCCACACATTGATTCCATGGTAAATATTCATAGATCAACATCACTTCTTCCCATTGTTTCCAAATAGATGGCAATGTCCATTCAGGATGTAACAAGACAGAGGGAAGGAAATGAGAGAAAGGAACGAGGGGGGGAGAGAAGGGGAGAGAGGGGGGAGAGAGAGGGGGAGAGAGGGGGGGGGAGAGAGGGGGGGAGAGAGGGGGAGAGAGGGGGGGGGGGAGAGGGGGGGGAGAGGGGGGGGGGGGGGGAGAGGGGGGGGGGGAGAGGGGGGGGGAGAGGAGGGGGGAGAGGGGGGGAGAGAGGGGGGAGGAGGGGGGAGAGGGGGGGGGGACTAGAAGGATGGGGCGGGATGTGTGGTGAAGAATTGAGGTGAGGGTGATGAGGAAAGGAGACAAGGACTTGTAGAGGCGCGAGGGGGGGGGGGGTCAGGGGGGGGTGAGGGGTGTCAGGTGAAGGAGTTGAGTGGAGCAGATGGGGTGAGATGCAGGGTGGAGTTGAAATGAAGGGGAGCCAAGGGGAGAGATGGGGTGAGATGAAGCGAGGAGTGAGAGTGAAGGAGGGAGGGTGAGGTGAGGGGGAGTCTGGAGGAGGGGGAGGGGACCATGGGGTGTCCGGTGTAGGAGGGATAGACACAGAATGCTGGAGTAACTCCGCGGGTCAGGCAGCATCTGTGGAGAACATGGATAGGTGACGTTTCAGGTCGGGACCTTTCTTCACTCTGAGGGGGAGGGGAGGGGGTCAAGTCAAGTGTATTCGTCACATACACATACGAGAATGTACAGTGAAATGAAAAGTGCCAATGCTCGCGGACTTTCTGCAACAAACAAACAAACAAACAAACTACAAACAGAATGGAACAGAATCACATATTCTTTTACATATTACATATTGTGGGGGGGGGGGGGGGGGAAAGGGGGAAAAAAACAGCAACTTAAAAAAAATAGTACAGGTGGGGGGGGGATGGTGAGGGAGGGGGAGGGTAGGTGAGGGGGAAGAGGGGAGGAGAGGTGAGGGGAGGGGAGGTGAGGGTGAGGGGGGGAGGGCAGGCGAGGGGAGGGAGGGGAGATGAGGGGAGGGGAGGGGAGGTGAGGGGAGATGAGGACAGGTGAGGGGAGGGGAGGGGAGGGGAGGGGAGGCGGGGGGGAGGCGAGGGGAGGGGAGATGAGGTGAGGGGAGGGGAGATGAGGACAGGTGAGGGGAGGGGAGGGGAGGGGATGAGGGGAGGCGAGGGGGGTGAGGGGAGGGGATGGGGAGGGGTGAGGGGGAGGGGAGGGGAGGGGAGGGGAGGGGGGAGGGGAGGGGAGGGAGGGGAGATGAGGGGCAGGTGAGGGGAGGGGAGGGAGGTGTGAGGGGAGGTGAGGGCAGGGCACGGAGCGGTCGACGGGCCCCTACCTCCGCAGGAACTGCACCCCATCCCCGAACCTCTCCTGCAGCTCATCGTGGTCGAGTCTATGCGCCGCCTGCGGGCCGTCGCTGCCGAGGGAGGAGAGGTGAAGGACCTCGGACACCTCCTCGTACCCGGCCGTGAAGTCGTTGAAGTTGATGGAGCCGTCATTGTCCACGTCCAGCTTGTTGAAGAGCGGCGACACCTGCCAACTGGACACCCCCAGCTCCCGGCAAACGCCGCAGAAATCCTCCAGCTCGATCTCCCCGGAGCGGTTCAGGTCACACGCCGAGAAAAGCCTCCGCAGGTCCGGCCGGCTCATCGCGCCTGCCCCGCTGGCCCGGAGACCCTACCCCCTCCCCTCCCCGCCTCCAACCAAACCCCTGCTCACACGGAAAGTGTCAGCGGCCCTCGGCCAACAGCTCCTGGAGTAACACAGTCATGCAACCGGGGCAGACAGAGGGGGAGAGAGAGTCACACAGTCAGAGGCAGAGAGAGAGATAGAGAGAGTACAGAGAGAGTCAGACAGAATCAGAGACAGGTAGAGAGAGAGAGAGAGACAGAGGTAGAGAGAGAGAGAGACAGAGAGAGAGAGAGAGAGAGACAGACAGGGGTACAGAGAGAGAGAGACAGACAAACAGAATCAGTGAGACAGGTAGAGAGAGAGAGAGAGAGAGAGGCGCAGACAGAAATACAGACAGACAGACAGAAATACAGTCAGACAGAGTCAGACAGACAGTCAGACAGAGTCAGACAGACAGACAGAGTGAGCCGAGCCCACCGCGGGAAAGCAGGATTCGGGCTCAAGTCTACACTAAATCTCTACCAGGTGACACACAGGGCATCAGATTTCTCCTCGACGTGTTGAGCAAAGTTGTACAAACTCTTCCTGGTTCCTGATTTCTCGCCCTGCCTTTAGCGGCGCCGCGGAAACAATCCACCAGTCCAGCGCCACAAACCTCAAACAGTCTTTGACGTTTCATTCGCCACTGCCCAGGTGATTCAGCCGGCGTTGGGTGAGCCGGGAGGATTCAGACCCAAGCGAATATACACCCTTATATTATCCAGGTGGAATAATGCAAGGGTGGAGAATGTATAAAGTCGAGGCACAAAGTGCTGGAGTCATCTCTGGTCTTTGTCCGCTGAAAAAAAAACCCTCACCTGAACGCAAATATCACAGTCACAGCGCAGAAACAGGCCCTTCGGCCCAACTTGCCCACACCGGCCAACATGTCCCAGCTACACTAGTCCCACCTGCCCGCGTTTGGTCCATATCCCTCCAAACCCGTCTCATCCATGTACCTGTCTAACTGTTTCTTAAACGTTGCCACGGAGGGTAGTTGAGGCCAGTTCATTGGCTATATTTAAGAGGGAGTTAGATGTGGCCCTTGTGGCTAAGGGGATCAGAGGGTATGGAGAGAAGGCAGGTACGGGATACTGAGTTGGATGATCAGCCATGATCATGTTGAATGGTGGTGCGGGCTCGAAGGGCCGAATGGCCTACTCCTGCACCTAATTTCTATGTTTCTATAATGCCAGCCTCAACTAACTCCTCTGGCAGCTCGTTCCATACACCCACCACCCTTTGTGTGAAACTTGTGTAGGAAGGAACTGCAGATGCTGCTTTACACCGAAGATGGACACAAAGTACTGGAGTAACTCAGCGGGACAGGCAGCATCTCTTGGAGGGAAGGAATGGGGTGACGTTTCAGGTCGAGACCCTTCTTGTGTTAATCTTTGGTTTAAACCAGCATCTGCAGTTCCTTCCTTCAATATGCAGACCACTAAGCTGTGAGCTGCCCTGGAGAAATATGAGATGCTCTACCCCCAATTTACATTTTGCCTCACTCTGACAATGGAGGAGGCTTAGGACAGAAAGGTCAGTGTGGGAATGGGAAGGGGAGTTGACTGGGAGGTCAGGTACTGGGGCCATGCGGACTGAGCGAATGTCTTCTGCAAAACTGTCACCCAGTCTGCATTTGGTCCCTGCCGATGTGGACCGATGGGGGGAGAGAACAAAGAGGGACCTGGTACAGGTACTTTGTAACCTTGTCAGCACCCTTTACGTGGCCACTATTCGCATACCTTGAGTATGTAAACAAAGAATTTCACTGCGACTGGTCACATTGTGACAACAAAGTATTCATTGATAAAGTATTCATTCATGCATTCATTCATCCATTCATTCATTCAATCATGCATTGATTGATTGATCGATTCATTCATTCATTCATACATTAATTAATTCATTCAATCATTCTTTGTCTCTATCCAGAAATGCTTCCTGACCCATTGGGTTACTCCACCACTTTCTGTCTTTATTAACTGGCACCTGCAGTTCCTTGTGCCTGTGTTATACGTGCTGGCAACGTTAGAATTAAATTCTTATTAGCAGCAGCTGAGCGGGCTCCTAAACGCAATAACACACCGATAATGTATAATAATAAAAAAAATATTGACTAATTGGTTGAAAGGTACAGCATGGAAACAGGCCGCTCGGCCCACCGAGTCCACACTGACCTTCCATCACCTGTTCACACTAGTTCTGTTATCCCACTTTCTCATCTACTCCCTACACACACTAGAGGCAATTTACAGAAGCCAATTAACCTACAAACCCGCACGTCTTTGGGATGTGGGAGAAAACCATTAGCACCCAGAGAAAACCCAGTGGTCACAGAGAGAACAAGCAAACTCCACACAGACAGCACCCTAAGTCAGGATCGAACCGGGGTCTCTGGTGCTCCACCAGCTGTGCCACACTTAACAATAATTTAGCAACCATAGTACCAGACACAGTCCAAAGTAAATGACAGTCGCTGAGGTTAATGCAAACTCCACACAGAGAGCATTGGAGGTGATGAATGAAACCAGGCACTGGAAGCAAGCTGAAGTGTTTTAACAACTAATTCACTGTTAAAGTACAAAAGGACACAAAGTGTTGGAGTAACTCAGCGGGTCAGGCAGCATCTGTGGCGAACATGGATACGGGACGTTGCACAGAGGGCTGGAGTAACTCAGCGGGTCAGGCAGCATCTGTGGAGAACATGGATAGGGACGTTTCACAGAGTGCTGGAGTAACTCAGCAGGTCAGGCAGCATCACAGAGTCCTGGAGTAACTCAGTGGGTCAGGCAGCATCTGTGGAGAACATGGATAGGTCTCGTTTCAGGTCAAGATTTTTCTTCAGACTGAAAATCGATAGGTAATGTTTGAGGTCGGTTGCATCAAACAGAAGAAGGGCCCCGACCCAAGACATCACCAACCCATTTTCTCCAGGGATGCTGCCTGGCCCACAGAGTTACTCCAGCATTTTGTGTCTGGCCATGTCTCTGCTGGGGCGAGCAGAAAGCTGGAAAATTAAAAAATGTAATTAAAAAAAAATCCTTTTGTATATGAACCAGCGGCATCTGCAGTTCCTTGTTTCTACACTCTAAGGTACAGTTACATGGCTGTGCAGAGAAACACGGCATCTGTCCTTCCTCACAGCGCAGAAGCATATACGAGGATCGGAATGCTAATGTACTTTTCTGCTGGTGTTAATTGAGGGGGAAATACCTCATTCAACTTGTATCGCTGGGTTCTGGTCCCTTGTTTCCACTTGTTCAATGATTCTGAGGTTTGGGCTCTTTGTTTGAAGAATTGTTTCCTGACTGTAAGATTTCTTGTTTGAACTCATGCCGTCAGTTTTGTGTCCACCTGCTCTATAGAATCATCTCACAGTTATCTCCTTCCCCAGCATCAATGTGTGCAGGTCTTGCAAATTGTTTCTTATAAATGCAGATTCCCAACTCCCGGACGGTACGGTGGCGCAGCGGTGGTGTTGCTGCCTCACAGCGCCAGAGACCCAGGTTCGATCCTGATTACGGGTGCTGTCTGTACGGAGTTTGCACGTTCTCCCAGTAACCGCGTAGTATTTCTCCGGGTGTTCCGGTTTCCTCCAACACTCCAAAGACGTGTACATTTATAGGTTAATTAGCTTTGGTAAAAAAATGGTAAATTGTCCCTAGTGTGTGGGATGATGCTAGTGTACAGGGATCGCTAGACGGCACGGACTCGGTGGGCTGAAGGGCCTGTGTCCTCACTGGATCTTTAAAGTCTAAAGACTCTATGGCTCAGGCTGGCATTCTGCAGTGCACTGATTCACTCTCTCTAACTGCCTAATAACCACAATACTGATGATTCATTCTGACCACGTGTATAATAGCTCCATTATCACCGCCACTGAAATATATTCTGCAAGTTTAAGAATATGGTTGAATGTAAATTAACATGGATTAAATTGTTGCATTTATTAAATCTCTTTTAGCTTCATTAGAGTCTTCGAGTCCAAAGTATGGAAACAAGCTCCTCGGCCCAACTTGCCCCCGCCAACCAACATGGTTTATACTCTCTAGAATTTAGAAGATTGAGAGGGGATCTTATAGAAACTTACAAAATTCTTAAGGGGTTGGACAGGCTAGATGCAGGAAGATTGTTCCCGATGTTAGGGAAGTCCAGGACAAGGGGTCACAGCTTAAGGATAAAGGGGAAATCCTTTAAAACCGAGATGAGAAGAACTTTTTTCACGCAGAGAGTGGTGAATCTCTGAAACTCTCTGCCACAGAGGGTAGTTGAGGCCAGTTCATTGGCTATATTTAAGAGGGAGTATGTGGCCCTTGTGGCTAAGGGGATCAGGGGGTATGGAGAGAAGGCAGGTACGGGATACTGAGTTGGATGATCAGCCATGATCATATTGAATGGCGGTGCAGGCTCGAAGGGCCGAATGGCCTACTCCTGCACCTAATTTCTATGTTTCTATGTCCCATCTACACTAGTCCCACCACCCTGCTTTTGTCCCATATCCCCTCTAAACCAATCCTATCCATGAACCTGTCCAAATGTGTTTTAAGCGTTGCGATAGTACCTGCCTCAACTATCTCCTCCGGCAGCTCGTTCCATACACCCACCACCCTTAGTGTAAAAAGGTTGCCCCTCAGGTTCCCATTAAATCTTTCTCCCCACATCTTAAATCTACGTCCTCTGGTTCTTGATTTGCCTACTCTGGGTAAAAGACTGTGCATCTACTTGATCTTATACACCTCTACAAAATCTCCCCTCATCCTCCTGCGCTGTAACGAATAAAGTCCTAGCCTGCCTAACCTCTCCCTGTAGCTCGGGTGAAGAGAGCACCTGTAATCAGGATGGAACCCGGGTCTCTGGCGCTGTAAGGCAGCAACTCTACCGCTGCGCCACCGTGCCGCACAAAATTGAATCCTTCAGGTGACAGGGACGTACCCAGCTGAGTTGTTATTACCTTCATTTTGTTCCTCACACGTAATCCCATTAATGTGAAATATTTGTAATTCTTTATGTCAGTAGTTTGTTTACATCACTGTAGTCTTACTCCCTTTAAATCAATGGAGGGACAGAATCACGGTTTGCTGACTCACTGTTTGTGGTCAGCTCATGTTTGTTCATATCTGGCTGACAATTACTTTATCAATGAACAGAGAGGTGAGGTTTAAATTCAGCTTAAGTGCCAGAATCAATTCATTATCAGCATCGCCCAACTCCCCCCTCAGCAACTTGTCCCCAGTGGCAAATATTTGAAGGAGATATTCGAAGGCGTGCTGATGTTGGGGGAGTCCAGAACCAGGGGTCACAGTTTAACAATAAGAGGGCGGACATTTAGGACTGAGATGAGGAAAAACCTTTTCACCCAGAGAGTTGTGAATCTGTGGAATTCTCTGCCACAGAAGGCAGTGGAGGCCAATTCCCTGGATGTTTTCAAGAGAGAGTTAGATTTAGCTCTTTGAGCTAACGGAATCAAGGGATATGGGGAGAAGGCAGGAACGTGGTACTGATTGGGGTGGGAGATTGCAACCTTCAGGTGGTCCGCCCTGTTTCAACTAATGCAATCAACCTGGCATGCACAATCAAATAAGAACAAATAGAACAAGTTGTCTAACTTTAGGCTGTGCACGCCATATACAAGAAGGGTACTGATTTTGGATGATCAGCCATGATCATATTGAATAGCGGTGCTGGCTCGAAGGGCCGAATGGCCTACTCCTGCACCTATTGTCTATGTTTTTATGCTTCCATAAGCCGGCAGTAACCTTTGGCAGAAGGTGCCATTGTTCACCCAGCTGAAGTTTAAACCCATTAACCCTGCAGTTAATTTTAAGTGTACAGAAAACATCAACTTGATTATAACATTGATACTACTTGTCGAAACTGTCAGTTTGGTATGCCACATAAAACAATAGCTTCGTGCCTATCATGCTAGTGACACATGTTCCACACGTTGGAATTGGGAAGGGAATTATTCATGGAATTTTAGATTAGTTGTTAGTTAAGAGATACAGGGCAGAAACAGGCCCTTCGGCCCACCGAGTCTGTGCGATCCCCTACACACACAAGGGACAATTTACTTTTATACCAAGTAACCTACAAACCTGTACTTCTTTGGAATGTGGGAGGGAACTGGAGCAAACACACGCAGGTTACAGGGAGAATGTACAAACTCCGTACAGTCAGCACCCGTAGTCAGGATCGAACCCGGGTCTCTGGCGCCGTGAGGCAGCAATTCTACTGCTGCGCCACCGTGCCACCCTTAAAAGCAAACCTCACCTTTTTATAAGCGTGACACTTGAATAGCAAATTGTTAATGTGCCATGATTGAAAAAGTACTTCAATGGCTGTGGAATGTTTTGTTTTAGTTTAGAGATACAACTTGGAAACAGGCCCTTTATTTCACCGAGTCCACACCAACCAGTGACCACCTGTACAATAGTTCTATCCTACACACCAGGGACAATTTACAGAAGCCAATTAACCTGCAAACCTGCACGTCTATGGAATGTTGGAGGAAAACCTGGAGAAAACCCATGCGGTCACAGGGAGAACGTGCAAACTCCGTTCAAACAGCACCCGTTGAACCAGGGTCATCGCTGGAGAACATGGATAGGTGACGTTTCAGGTTAGGACCCTTCTTCAGGTCCTGACTTGAAACATCACATATCCATGTTCTCCAGAGATGCTGCCTGACCTGCTGAGTTACTCCAGCACTTTGTGTCTTTCTGTGTAAACCGGCCTCTACAGTTCCTTGTTTAAAATAATTTGTCTGCAATAAAATAGGAAATGGGAACAAATCAATGGGAAAATCACAAGTAGATAAACACAAACAGCATCCCTGGTCGAGACCCTTCTTCAGACAGTAAGGAAAATCACAGTAGGTACACAAAAATGCTGGAGAAACTCAGCGGGTGCAGCAGCATCTATGGAGCGAAGGAAATAGACAACGTTTCGGGCCGAAACCCTTCCGGGTTTCGGCCCGAATCGTTGCCTATTTCCTTCAGGGTTTCGGCCCGAAACGTTGCCTATTTCCTTCGCTCCATAGATGCTGCTGCACCCGCTGAGTTTCTCCATCATTTTTGTCTACCTTCGATTTTCCAGCATCTGCAGTTCCTTCTTGAACAGGAAAATCACAGTTGCAGCTTTGAGATGTGGAACGTTGAGAGTCCTGACAATGTCTTTCTTAGATAAGGTTAATATTGAGCCAGTGATGTCAGGTGAGTATTCTCAGTAAAGCCTGTTCAGTAGGTAACCACTCCCAAGTAGTAGCCATGGTTAAATGGGTAAATAGAGAGGGCCAGTGAGGTGTGTCACCATCAGACATCCGGTGTAACTGGTTCATCTTTTCAAACCAAGTGAAAAATGACACTGTGCAACACAAAATACATCACAGCAAGGAATTGCTTCATGAGATTGTTTTTATAATAAAGGTATGTTGGCTAGTACTCAGTTGTCATCAGGGTTGTAGAGTCATACAGTGTGGAAACAGGCCCTTCAGCCCAAGGGATATTCAGCATCTGTGGACCTGGTGTGCAATCCCACAAGGCAATATGTGGGCACAGTCTAGAGATGTGACATAAAATGCTGGTCCCGGCTACGGGTGCTGTCTGTACGGAGTTTGCACGTTCTCCTTGTGATCGCATGGGTTTTCTCCGGGTGTTCCAGTTTCCTCCCACACTCCGAAGACGTACGTGCAGGTTTGTAGGTTAATTGGCTTCTGTAAATTGTTCCTACTGTGTAGGATGCGAAACTGGGATAACACAGAATATATTGGTCGGCACGGACTCAGTGGGCTGAAGGGCCTGTTTCCACACTGTATCTCTAAACTAATCTAAACTCTACTCGGCGGGTCAGGCAGCGTTCGTGGAGGACATGGATAGGTAACGCTCCGGGTCGAGACCCTTCCTCAGACTGAAGCTACGAGCTGCAGTTAGTCTTTTACCCGCAAGAACGCAAGGAGTGTGGACGAGTAATACTGTCCCTGACCAGTTTGTAAGCACTTTAGTTTAGTTTAGTTTAGAGATACAGCGTGGAAACAGGCCCTTCGGATGACCAGCGATCCCCACACATTAACACTATCCTACACACACACACTAGGGGCAATTGTTACATTTACCAAGCCAATTAACCTACAAACCTGTACGTCTTTGGAGTGTGGGAGGAAACTGACGATCTCGGAGAAAACCCACGCAGATGACGGGGAGAACGTACAAACTCCGTACAGACAGCGCCCGTAGTTGGGACTGAACCCGGGTCTCCGGCGCTGCATTCGCTGTAAGGCAGCAACTCTACCGCTGCGCCACCGTGACTGTGAATCACTTCATTGCCACATGTAACAAGGCACAGTGAGATTCTTTGCTTGTAAACCCAATGTATACAAATAGCGGCACTGACAAAGTTACAAAGTACGCGGGCTCCACCATTGCTCCCCCCCCCACGGCCCCACCTCTCATCGACCGTAGACCGCGGGTCGACCCACGAGGCTTCACCACAGCCAAGCCCCCATTCCCACGTGATCTCACCGCCACCGCTGAGGCCTCACTGTAAACCTGACCACAAATGGCCAGCAATGACAGAGGTATCTACAATGGCATTTCTCACCCATTGCCCTGTCCGTTCATTGTGGAAGTTCCACAGAGAGCCAGCGGGGAAGGGCGAGCATTTTTAGATGTCATGAAAACGAAACTGGAGGAATCGAGGAATCACCCAGCACAGAGGAGAATGTAATGCCATGTTAGTGCCGCCACGTTGAATGAATCACATCCCTGCAGCTGCTTATCCTCTACAATATTTGTATTTACCAAGTCACCATTGGATCTGTCTGTGTAACGTTGTCAGGCAGTACATGCAGGATTTTAGCTCACAGATTAAACATATTTCAGTACCATTCCCCAAGGCCCTTTTTCCAACCACCTAATATCAAATATTTGAACGTTGCGCAGCGGTAGAGTTGTTCCCTTACAGCGCCAGAGACCCGGGTTTGATCCTGACTACAGGTGCTGTCTGCACAGAGTTTATACGTTCTCCCCGTGACCGGGTAGGTTTTCTCCGAGATCTTCGATTTCCCCTCTTGCACTTCAAAGACGTACGGGCTTGTATTGGCTTGGTAAATGTAAAAATGATCTACTCCGCCATTCAATCATGGCTGATCTATCTCTCCCTCCTAACCCCACTCTCCTGCCTTCTCTCCGTAACCCCAACACCCGTACATCTCAACTGCCTGACCCGCTGAGTTCCTCCAACACCCTGTTATTTTTCTCCAGGTCCCAGCACCTGCAGTTCCTTGTGTCTCATTACAAGGGGCATCTCTGTTTTACTGCCACAAAAACTATCTCCACACCCCATCGTCTTACAACCATTGATAAAATACTTATGGGATTAATATTTGTTGATTAATGATACTGAAAACATTCCAAACATTACAAACAGTACAAATTACAAAAGGTTTGTGAATCTGTGGAATTCTCTGCCACAGAAGGCAGTGGAGGCTAATTCACTGGATGTTTTCAAGAGAGAGCTCTTAGGCCTAACAGAATCAAGGTATATGGGGGAGAAAGCAGGAACTGGGTACTGATTTTGGATGATCAGCCATGATCATATTGAATGACGGTGCTGGCATGAAGGGCCGAATGTCCGACTCCTGCACCTATTGTCTATGTTTCTATGCTTGCTGTTTAAATTTCATCACCAAGGTAAGCAACATATCAATTAACTAAGAACCACATTCAGGTGAAACTGTTGTGACAATTTATCTTTGAAGCTGATCATTTTGGGCTAACGCGGACGCAGACTATTGTAGCAGGGACATGTTAGCCAGTGTGGGCAAGTTGGGCTGAAGGGCCTGTTACCATGTGCTGTATGATGCTATAATATCTGACAAGCCCAGTTCATATTCTGACCTCAGCTCATAGCAAATGATTTGGATGAACCTTAGTTTAGTTTAGTTTAGTTTAGAGATACAGCGTGGAAACAGGCCCTTTGGCCCACCGAGTCCGTGTACATTAGCACTATCCTACACACTAGGGACAATTTACAATTATACCAACCCAATTAACCTACAAACCCGCACGCCTTTGGAGTGTGGGAGGAAACCGGAGCACCCGGAGAAAACCCACGCAAGTCACAGGGAGAGCGTACAAACTCCGTACAGACAGCACCCGTAGTCAGGATTGAAGTCGGGTCTCTGGCGCTGTGAGTCAGCAACTGTACCGCTGCGCCACCGTACCTCAGGGCATTGATTGGTAGAAGCCAGCACGGATTTGTTACCGGCAAATTTGTTATAAGCAAATCTTATCTGGCTAATTAGGTGGAAGTAACGCATGAGGAAAATGGTGTGAATGTCGGCACCCCGTGACATGTGTCGCCTGTATGATCGTGTCTAGTCGCCCAAAGAGTCATACCATTTTCTGGTCGCCGCTGGATTTTCAACATGTTGAAAATTTTCGGTGACCTGCTGCAACTATGACGGGTGCCGAAAAAATCGTGTAAGTGGGACAGGCCCTTAACTCTCTTGACTCAAGAGAGTGCTACACTTTCTGGATAAAAATGCTGGAGAAACTCAGCGGGTGAGGCAGCACCTGTTCCTTCGCTCTAAAGATGCTGCCTCACCTGCTGAGTTTCACCAGCATTTTTGTCTACCTTCAATTTTTCCAGCATCTGCAGTTCTTTCTTAAACACATTCTGGACAGCTTTCTTTCACATGAACATTTAAACTGAGTCCTATCTGCTTGTCAGTGTCAACACAGAAGAACTTGTCACATTATTTGGGACAGTCAGCAAGGGAGTTGTCTATGCTGTCTTGGCCAAGTTATTCCTCAGCCAATACCTGCAAACCAACTTCAACCCAACCCATAGTGTCCTCTGGCAAATGTTTGTAACCACTAAACTATTTCTTTGAAGTATAATCATGAAAATGCCGATGAAAATAATATTGTTCGGACGCCAGAGAAACATTTGCTTCTAAGACAGACACAAAATGCTGGAGTAACTCAGCGGGACAGGCAGCATCTCTGGAGAGAAGGAATGGGTGAGGTTTTGCGTCAAGACCCTTCTTCAGACCCGAAACGTCACCTATTCCTTCTCTCCAGAGATGCTGCCTGTCCCGCTGATTTACTCCAGCATTTTGTGTCTATCTTCATTTTAAACCAGCATCTGCAGTTCCTTCCAACACAATTCTTTGCTCCTGCTCTGCTGAAAGCTTTGAGATCGTTCAAGTTTGACTATGATGAAGGAGCAGTTGCTTAGTTTAGTTTAGTTTAGAGATACAGCGCAGAAACAGGCCCTTTGGCCCACCGAGTCCGCGCCGACCAGCTATCCCTGCACACGAACACTATCCTACACACACTAGGGACAATTTACATTTATACCAAGCCAATTAACCTACAAACCTGTACGTCTTTGGAGTGTGGGAGGAAACCGAAGGTCGCGGAGCAAACCCACACGGTCACGGGGAGAATGTACGAACTCTGTACAGACCCGTAGTCAGGATCGAACCCTGGTCTCTGGCTCTGTGAGGCAGCAACTCTACCCCTAAGCCACTGTGGAGAAAACATTTTAAACAATGAGATGTGTTTTTAATAAAATCATACTTTATTGTGGCTGGTGGTTGGGGGGGCTGGGGAGGTGGAGCATTTTTATTAAAGTTTAATTACCAACTTTTGGCAAACTTACAGCTGCAAACTCAGTGAGTATTAGCTGGACATAATAGATGGGTGGTGTCAGCTTCAGAATTATATCAGAACAGTGAAACACGGGGTGAGGCGCACACACAATTACAGGACTAGACCTGTCAGCGCTCACATTATAATGTTCTGAAGTACACACGGTGGCACAATGGTGCTGCCTCACAGCCCCTGCAACCTTGGCTCAAACCTGCTAACTTTGTGGAGTTTGCACGTTATCTACTCCATCACCTCCCAAAACAGAAACCTCAACGTTTAAGTTATTGCTTTCGTTTATTGTGGTTCCTCTGAGTACTGTAGTTACTGACCTAATATAGATACAAATTGCTGGAGTAACTCAGCGGGACAGGCAGCATTTCTGGAGAGAAGGAATGGGTGACATTTCGGGTCGAGACCCTTCTTCACACTGGTTATGAAAGGTTAGAAATTCATTGTTCTGTTTTTGCTACATATAATTAATAGCCTTTCACATTCTCAGCATTTTGTGTTGCATGCAGTGAGATGGGCTTGTTCTGCTTCTTGTATGTTAGATCGAGTCTTGTTTATCTGTAGTGATACAAGGCAACAGGTAACTCCATCTCCACTGTGCACTCTGTTCAACCTTAACGTTAAATAGGAAGAGATTTTCCTGGATGATTGCATTCTTCAAATTGATGAATGACTGTACAGTTCTCCCTTAGCCTGTGTTTGCCAGGGCATTGTAGGGTGAAATCAGCCCCGGGCAACCTCTTGTCTAGCTCTGACATGAGTTTCCTGCTTTTTTTAGAGATACTGCACGGAAACAGGCCCTTCGGCCCACCGAGTCCGTGCCGACTAGCGATCCCCGCACATTAACGCTGTCCTACATGCACTGGGGACAATTGACATTTATACCAAGCCTAATAACCTACATTACTGCACGTCTATGGAATGTGGGAGGAAGCCGGAGCACCCGGAGAAAACCCACACAGGTCACGGGGAGAACGTACAAACTCCGTACAGACAGCACCGGCAGTCAGGATCGAACCTGGGTCTCTGGCGCTGCTGTGAGGCAGCAACTCTACCGCTGCGCCACCGTGCCACCTGCTCACCCAGTTTCCCTTGACTGAAGTCCTCCGTCCCCTTCCTGGTCTCAGCTGAAGGTGGTTTGACACCCTGATGCTGGCCACAGTCCAACATACATTCCTGAAACTCTGACGTGATTGCTTATCTCACTGTAAATACATTTTTGATCTGCAGGTCCATTCTTTACTCGTGGAAACTGCTGGAGTAATTGTAGCCGCCGCCTTCTCCATTTACACAACGTGTCATTAAATATCATGTTCACTTCAACACCAAGCAGGGAGTCCTAGTTCAACTATTTATTTAGAACCTTTCATTCTCATTGAATCAATTCAAGTATACACTATAGTTAAATCAACTCACGGAAATAGCAAAGACACGAGATGCTGGAGTAACTCATCGGGTCAGGCATTTGTGATAAATGTCAGTCACAAGAAGCTACCATAGCGCACTCTTTTGTTTTCTGTATAAAAATTCAAAAAATTTGGAACGAAATATTTGAGCATCTGCAGTTCCTTCCTGCAAAATTATTAAAAATAAAACTGGTACCAAAAGCAGAATGGATCATTTTTGGAATATCGGAAAGTAACCACGAATTGAATGTGTTCATTAAAAAAAAAAAGTTTTTAATTCTTCTTAATTAGAAATGGGCTAATAAAGGGAAAAAATATTATCTAGGTCCCTAATGGTCGGTGGCAAAAATAGGCTCCCATCGACCCGTCCTCGTGGCCTACCAAAATGTGGATTTACCCAAACCTCGGCTTCGTTCGAAACACTAGCACTTGGAAGAGATGAGACTGCCTGCCTAGCAGCCGCGCTGGAAGCAGACCACTGTTCCAAAAGACCTCCGGGTGCGGGTCGGAGCATTTACGGAACTACATCGGGAGCCTACAACCCGGCGCGACCTTGTCGGCTTCGGAAATAGTCCCCAACAGGAAAATATCCAAATGGTACCGCTGTGGATCTGGTAACGGGGGGCACCCGGCCAAAATAAAACATTTTTAGAAACAACTGTGGTTGATATAGGCCTGACTTTTTTGCGGATGGGGACTTTTGTGGTAACATTGTAGAGCGATTGTTTTTGTGTAAGTTTTTAGTCTTTTCCAAGATGGCTGTCGAAAGGGGTCGCTTATTATTATTATTATTATCCTACACACTAGGGAACAAAACATTGCCTGTCCATTTTCAAAGTGAAGAAGGGTCCCAACCCAAAACATCACCCATCCATGTTCTCCAGAGATGCTGCCTGACTGGCTGAGTTACTCCAGCACTTTGTGTCTACTTTGGGTTTAAACCAGCATCTGCAGTTCCTTTCTATTACAATATAGCAAAGACACGGGGTTAGCAAAGAAAATAACAAATCACCATCAAATATTTAAGGGAGGAATAGAAAACATTTGCAGATATAAAGGTTGGTCAAGAAAGATGGTCTTCCAAAGGACTCTAAATTCAGAAACATCACAGATAACAAATGGGATCTATCCATTCAATACAAGAGATGGCAAATCGAGATCAATATGTCTTGTTAGTCTGCAACTGGTTGTCAGCAAAATATATCATCAATTAGTAAACACAGAGCAGCAGGGCTCTAGAAATCAATCAGATTCCCTATAGTTCAATAACAGAGCAATTGTACATGGCTGTTGTTGAAGGTTGGAACAAACAGAGAATAAGAGGATGGACAAAAATGCTGGAGAAACTATTGTATTAACGACAGGATGTGATATATGTGGATTTTCAGAGCACATTTGATCTAGTAATTCATCAAAGTTTGTTACATTAAAAAAGCAACATGGGTCTTCTTCTTATCAAGTCCACGTGACAAGATTAGAAATTGTTCAGCCTGAGCTGAACACACTTCTCGGCATCTGCATTCGGTAAGAATTGTAAATTGTCCCTAGTGTGTGTGTGTAGGGTAGTGTTAGTACACAGAGGTCACTGGTCGGCATGGGCCAAAGGGCTGTTTCCACGCTGTATCTCTAAACTAAACTGTGATGGATACAAAGTGCAGGCACAACTCAGCGGGTCAGGCAGCATCTCTGGAGAAAAAGGATGGGTGATGTTTCAGCCAAAATGTCACCCATCCAGAGCCTACATCTCCAAACTAAACTAGAGGTCAGGCAGCATCTGTAGAGCATTTAGCTGGCATGGACTTAGAATAGCCAAGGTGGAGCACTCCTCTGAAGGGAGTCAGCATCACCTTGCCTCTACACCTGGTGACAGAGGCTGCACAACATAGCAGGGACTTTAACTTCCGAGTAAAAGCAGATGGTTCTGTAATGCAGCAGAAATCAATACATACCCGTCTGAAATTCAAGTATGCTGTTAGTGGTGAAAATTGCAGTGACCTTTCATTGGCTGTGCGCTGTCTGACAGTGAGGATGCAAAATGGCTGGATGCTGTTCGACATTTCATGAAACCAATGCTTAGGTTTTCTATGGAGAAGCTCAAGAGAATTTGTTTGTTGAAAGAGCCCCCTCCTCTGGTAGCAGAAATTATTACTGTCACGTGTACCGAGGTACAGTAAAAAGCTTTGTTTTGCTTGTGAGCTAGATGGGATAATACTAGACATAAATACAAACAAGTCAAACTCCAGTACAATAGGTAGAGCAAAAGGGAAGATACAGAGTGTAGAAGATAGACACAGAATGCTGGAGTAACTCAGCGGGACAGACAGCATCTCTGGAGAGAAGGAATGGGTGCAGTTTTGGGTCGAGACCCTTCTTCAGGTCACCCATTCCTTCTCTCCAGAAATGCTGCCTGTCCCGCTGAGTTACTCCAGCATTTTGTGTCTATCTTCGGTTTAAACCAGCATCTGCAGTTCCTTCCTGCAGATACAGAGTGCAGAATATAGTTCTCAGCATCAGTTCAATGGACAATGTCCAATGTCCGCAATGGGGTAGAGGTGAATCGGACAGTACCCCTAGCTTGTGTGTAGCCCAGCCTAGTTTCAGATTGAGTACTCTATGTTTACACAATATGCTGGCGAGACTCAAGTGGTGCAAATTATAGAATTGCAGCCTCACATTGGTTGTAGCTTCTAGAAATAAGGAACTGCAGATGCTGGTTTACACCGAAGATAGACACAAAATGCTGGAGTAACTCAGCAGGACAATAAAACATTCTTGAATCTTGAGGACAGGCAGCGTCTCTGGAGAGAAGGAATAGGTGATGTTTTGGGTCTGACATCCAGTCTGAAGAAGGGCCTTGACCCGAAATGTCACCTGCTCCTTTTCTCCAGAGATGCTGCCTGACCTGCTGAGTAAACTTTGGCTGTAGAGAATTTGAGGGAAATAGGTTACAGGGAAAATTACTGGAGAAATGGGTGCGAGCCAGTATATTTTCAATGGGCTAAATGACCCGTTTCATGAGGTGATTTGTATACATTCATTAAAATAGATAAATGGGTTAGTTGGAATGCCAAGTATCGCGCACAAACCCCCAACCTGGACACACTGCAGCAGAGCCACTGTTGTGCCGCTGCCGATCGGAACGCCTGTTGAATGTTTAGTAGAGTGTTAAATTTGTTCATGATACATGTATTTTTTATTTCTATTTATTTTTAATGCACACTGAATGGACACTGGTTGAGCAACGTTTTTTTGTTTCCTCTGGGTATGTGAATACTCAGGAAATTACAATAAAGATATACAATACAATACAATACAATAGTTTGTGAATGGAATTGAGAGAGGATTTGTCTGCACGCAGTGTTCATGTTCAGCCACTGGGTGGCAAGCCCGAGCCATACTGCAGGATCCTAAGGACCGTGGATTTCAGATGGTTGACCATTGAAGCCCTCTTAGTGACAATGTACAGTTAATTATCTCCCAGCCAGTGGTGCTTGAAGTGAATAGGGAGGTTCATAATTGCCAGCTGAGTTGCCTGGTTTATTCTTGTGCTGAAAGTTAAAATTAGCCTTCTCCCTCAGCACAATGCCACATTTACCCTGGACATGCTGCCCTCCAAACATCAGCAGTAACAGTGTGTAGGAAGGAACTGCAGATGCTGGTTTACACCGAAGGTAGACACAAAATGCTGGAGTAACTCAGCCGGACAGGCAGCATCTCTGGAGTGAAGGAATGGGTGACGTTTCGGGACGAGACCCTTCTACAGACCTTCTTCAGAGTAATAGTTTACAATGCGAATACAGATACATTTCCACAAGTACAAACGTGCACAGGCCATTTTATGCTCAAAAGTTCACAAGCTATAGGAGTAGAATTAGGCCATTCGGCCCATCTACTCCACCATTCAATCATGCCTGATCTCTGCCTCTTAATCCCATTTTCTTTCAAGAATTTGTCTATCTCGGCCTTAAAACTATCCACTGACTTGGCCTCCACAGCCCCCAGTGGCAATGAGTTCCACAGATTAACTGCCCTCTGACTAAAGCAGTTCCTCCTCACCTCCTTTCTAAAATGTTCATGCCCTCACTAAATACGTGTGTTATTTGCTCCCGTTTTCTTCCATTCTCTCCTCTGAATCTTCACACATCTCCTCAGCCCAATAAGCTGCGTTGGGGCTACAGAACTGACGCAGGGTCTTGGCCCAAAACGTCACCTGTTCCTTTGCCTCCACAGATGCTGCTCGACCCACTGAGTTCTCTCCGCAGTTCATCTTATGCCCAGCGTGCCTTGGACTTGCTGGTCCCTGGAGCTGTGAGGCAGCAACTCTACCGCTGCACCACTGTGCTGCCCAGTAGATGCCACCCACTGTATTGTCCAATATTTCATGTCACCTTGGGAACAACCCAAACTCTCTGGAAAAAATGCAAATTAGGCTTTGTGGTGTTGCCAAAGCAAAGTGAAAACGATACAAGTATATGGACTAAACTCTTGAAAGAGCTTTTAGACCTTGAGAATAGATTGCTCAACTTAAAACCCCCAATGACTCCTTGCAGGAGATATTACATTTGAACAAACTCTGCATCAAATTGAGCAATAACTTGTCATGAGGCCAAGCGCTCCTTCAAGACAGTTGATGTCATTTGCACGAGGATTTATTGCCAGGGTGGGACTGAGTGTGGGAGCTTTGAACAAAGAGTTAGGGAGTGATGGATACCGCTGAAGGAAAATTAACATTTAAAAGCAGCAGGTGACAAGACTCCAGAATATATTCTATGGAGCCCGCTGGAGAAAAAGATTAATGTCGGCAGCTTGAGTCGACTGATTTGCTCTCCAGCTCGCCCTAGCTGGTGCCATCGACAAGCCAAGTGCAGTTATCTCCTGTGAAAACGTACATTACACAAAACGTGAATGTATCTGTGGCATATCAGCAGGATCCTTTGCAATTAGTTTGCTGCTATGAGAAGCCCAGAACTCTCGATAAATCCAGCCTGAAGTTGCTACAGGATTAATAGTACTCCATGCCAGGCTTAAGAAACCATTCTAATTGAGTTTTTCGTTGAGGAATGAGCTTTTAAAATGAATGATACTGAACATTACCTGATGCACTGAACTGCTGTTGGTGACAATCATTTATTTTACCAGACCCTGTGGCAATTCAATTGGTACAATATTTATAATGTATCTGTCGATCCATTTCTAAATGTGTCTGTCTCTCTGTCTATGCACCCATCCGTTCATCCGTCTGACTGGCTGTCTGCGGCCGTGTCTACAATATATCACACGTTGAAGAACAAAACTATTTTTAGTCTGCCCGTTGAAGTTTCAGTTACCCACTCCATTGATTTATGGAGCCATCTGCCCTTCCAGTCATCTACCCATTCTATATATCTCTATCTCTCTCTCTCCGTCTCACACTCCACAGACGTACAGGTTTGTGGGTTAATTGGCTTCTGTAAAATTGTAAACTGTCGCTAGTGTGTGTAGGATAGTGCTAGTGTACAGGGGGTGATTGCTGGTCGGCACTTACTCGGTGGGCCGAAGGGTCTTTTTCTGTGCTATACCTCTAAAGTCATCTATCTATCTATCTATCTATCTATCTATCTATCTATCTATCTATCTATCTATCCATCTATCCATCTATCCATCTATCCATCCATCTATGGTACACCAAAATGCTGGAGAAACTCAGCGGGTGCAGCAGCATCTATGGAGCGAAGGAAATAGGCAATGTTTCGGGCTGAAACCCCAAGGGTTTCGGCCCGAAACGTTGCCTATTTCCTTCGCTCCATAGATGCTGCTGCACCCACTGAGTTTCTCCAGCATTTTTGTGTACATTCGATTTTCCAGCATCTGCAGTTCCTTCTTAAACACTATATATATCTATCTATCTATCTATCTATCCATCTATCTATCTATCTATCTATCTATCTACCCATCTACCTATCTATATCTCTCGCTATCTATCTATCTATCTATCTATCTATGTATCTATCTGTGTATCTATCTGTGTATCTATCTGTGTATCTATCTATCTATCTACCCATCTACCTATCTACCTATCTACCTATCTACCTACCTATCTATCTATCTATCCATCCTACAAAGGTTTGGGGGCAAGATTGGAAGATTGAGATGGGGAGAAATGGAGTGTGCTGGAGGAACTCAGTGGGTCGGGCATCATCTGAAGGGGAAATGGATGATGGTATTTTGGTTTGTGAGTGAATATGAAGCAGGGCAGCCAGTGGAGAGAGATGGATGTATCCTTGGTGTGGGTAACTGTTTGGTGAATGGATGAAAGCCAAGGGAGGGAATGCAGAGGTTCATTTCATCGGAGATAATGTGGAGCAATACCATTTTGTTTTTTGTGGTTGCAAACTGCAGGGAAAGTGGTTCCATCTGAGGAAGCATCTGAAGCGAGCCACGCAACGTTTGAACAGGATGGAGCAGAGCCCGAGGCATGGAAAGGTGGTGAGACAGTTGAAGAGAGGCCAAGGCAGCAGATGGTGGTGCATCACACAGAGCTGACACGGTGGCGCAGCGGTAGAGTTGCTGCAACACAGCACCAGAGACCCGGGTTCAATCCTGACCTCAGGTGCTGTCTGAGTGGAGTTTGTACGTTCTTCCTGTGATCACATGGGTTTTTCTCCGGGTCTCCGGTTTACTCCTACACGACAAAGACGTGCAGGTTTGTAGGTTAATTGGCTTTGGTAAAAAAAAAAGGTTAAAATATTGTCTCTAGTGTGTGTAGGATAGTGTTAATGTGCGGGGATCGCTGGTCAGCATGGACCCGATGGACCGAAGGGCCTGTTTCCACGCAGTATCTCTAAATTAAACTAAACTCAAACTAATGCCAGTTCTTTTCCCCAGGCTGACAAATGACCAATGGTGCATGCAGTTAATGGGCTGAGGGAGCCAGAGGCAACAACAACAGCTATCCAGAGAAAACCTACGCTGTCACAGGGAGAACCTACAAACTCTGTACAGAGTCAGACAGCACCTGAAGTCAGGATGGAACCCAGGTCTCTGGTGCTGTGAGGCAGCAACTCTACCACTGTGCCACCATGCCACCCTTCTTTAGGCATTATTGTGATACTTTTCCCGTTGATTCTGTCTCTTCTGTTACATTCTGTTTGTAGTTTGTTTGGTTGTTTGTTTGTCTTTGCACAAAGTCCGCGAGCATTGCCACTTTTCATTTCACTGCACATGTTGTATGTGTATATGGCCCTTGTGGCTAAAGGGATCAGGGGGTATGGAGACAAGGCAGGTACGGGATACTGAGTTGGATGATCAGCCATGATCATATTGAATGGCGGTGCAGGCTCGAAGGGCCGAATGGCCTACTCCTGCACCTATTTTCTATGTTTCTATGTATCTATGTGACGAATAAACTTGGCTTGACGAAGTCCATTTTTTAACCTTCCTAGTGCAATTGTATGCAGCCAATGAACGCCAGCAAGCCAACCAAGACTTCTCCCCAATTACAAATTAAGGGCAAATTATGGCATTCAATTCTGTTCAAACCACCACTGATCTAATTAAAGCAGTCACCTTAATCTGCAATTAGAATCAAAGAGTTATTTTCACCTTTGGCTTTCATGTCTCAGTCTCAAAGTGCTTTGAAGTTAATAGTGTATTAGTTGGTGGTGTGCTTTCTATTGTACCGTGGCTAATGGGGCAACAACTGCAACTTCAGCACAAGTCCATCCCACAGACAGCAGTTACTTCAAGGGTTTAATTACATGATTTTTTTCTTATTCATGACCAGAATACCAGGTTTTTTGTTCCTTTATTAATTGAAGGACAATAATGGAAATGATGGGAATAATGGAATCAGTCTGAAGAAGGGTCTCAACCCAAAACGTCACCCATTCCTTCTCTCCAATGATGCTGCCTCTCCCACTGAGTTACTCCAGCTTTTTGTGTCTTACTTCTGCGTAAACCAGCATCTGCAGTTCCTTCCTATACCTGTTTTCTTGGTCATTCCAGGTGAGTTACAGACAGAGCCAGCATTTAATTGGCCATCCCCGATTCCGCTGCAGAAGGCAGTGGTGACTCCTTTCTTGAGCTGTTGCAGTCCTTGAGGTATCGGGAACGCACAACGTTATTAGGTAGAGAGTTCCACCATTTTGACCGAGTCTATATCTCTTGTTTATATCTCTTGTCTATATCTCGTCTCCCTTTCCCATTTCAGTCAGAAGAAGGGTCTCGACCCAAAACGTCACCCACTCCTTCTCTCCAGAGATACTGCCTGTCCCGCTGAGTTACTACAGCTTTTTGTGTCTATCTTTTGTGACTGCATTGACAGCAGTAACATTGGGGGAAGTACAATGTAATTGGGTCTGGACCTATTGCAGATTGTTTGTGTATTCATCGCTGATGAATCAGGAAGACTTTGCCGTGGAGGAGAAATTCAATTAATGGAAACAAGTTTAAAGTCGTCATTAACCTGAGATGACAAAAGCATTTTTCAATTCACACAGCAGGTCTTGACCTCAGGGATCAAAAGTGAATTGAACAGAAATGCTGTAATGAATTCCATTTGTAACAGGTCAGAGTCCAGATTGTGGCTCTGTCTGACATGTTGGAGACTGAACCCAGGACAACCTTCCACCTCCATCCCAAGGGCACAGTCTAGCTCAGGTGAAATAAAGCAGAGCTATTCGTTCACCAGTAAGTGAAACCTCAACGTACACTGCAATGGTACAATTATGGTTTAAGAAGGAAAATAATTTGTTTGGGTAGATTTTGGGCGGCACGGTGGTGCAGCGGTAGAGTTGCTGCCTCACAGCGCCAGAGACCTGGGTTTGATCCTGACTGTCTGTACAGAGTTTGTACGTTCTCCCCGTGACCTGCATAGGTTTTCCCTGGGATCTCCCACACGCCAAAGACGTACAGGTTTGTAGGTTAAATGGCTCAGTATAATTGTAAATTGTCCCTAGTGTGTGTAGAATAGTGTTAGTGTGCGGGGATCGCTGGTCAGCATGGACTCGGTGGGCCGAAGGGCCTGTTCCTGCGTGTATCTCTCAACTAAACTAAACTAAACTAGTACTTGAAGATGACTGGTTTGAATAAATCTAACTTTGCTTCTCTTGCAGTGTCTGAATATGTTAGTAGCTGCGGTAAGTTCAGACAGTGGAACGAGAGAAATCCAGCTAGATTTCAGCATCCAGCGTTTAACATGGGATGAAATGCTTTAGCAAGTCTGTAGCTATAACTATGGATGAGAAAAATCAAATATTTATTTTGTTTATTTTAGTTATCTTAGTTTGTAGGTTAATTGGCTTCGGTAAAATTGTAATTTGCCCCTAGTTTAGTTTAGTTTGGAGATACAGCACGGAAACAGGCCATTCGGCCCACCGAGTCTGCACCAACCAGCCATCCCTGCACACTAACACTACCCTACCCACACTAGGGACAATTTTACATTTAAACATATATACCAAGCCTATTAACCTACAAACCTGTACGTCTTTGGAATGTGGGAGGAAACTGGAGATCCCGGTGAAAACCCAGTCACCCGGAGAACGTGCAAACTCCATACAGACAGCACCCATAGTCAGGATCGAACCCTAAATGAGCTTAGGGGGGCCGTTGAGAACAAAGGGAGAATTTATTTTATTTTTCTAGCATCTATTATCATTCCATGCTAATAAAAAATCACCAGAGAGACTAACAATGAAAACTGCAGGATGTCGGTGGATGGAGAGGGTATAATGATATATATATATTCTACACTTGACGGTATACTTACATTTTGGGCATCTGGCATATTAAACATCACATAATTCATGAGAAATAAAGGCAGGTTTCAGATTCTATCATGACTGTAATAGCCTGGTTTCTGCAATGCACGGCTAGGAATGTCAATCTCATCACATTAGGTCACGATAGAGCTGATTTCAACAAAAATGTGCATTTATAATGCATCTTTCATAGTTTCATGGCAACTGGAAGACCTCCCTCTGCAACCTGTGAAGTGCCGTTGAAGTGGAGGCCCATTGTCTTGTAGTAAATGATGCCAATTAGTATCAAGCTCAGAGAAACAGCAAAGAGAGAAAGCAATTGGAGAAAACAAAATCTAGAGGAGCTGAAAATACAAAACAGAGAATGCTCTCCGTACTGAACTAGTGGAGCAGTATCAGTAGAGAGAGAAACAGAGACTGAATCAACAATTGAACTGTGTTTATCTCATTCAGCCCATCAAGTCTACTCCGCTGGTAGACACAAGATGCTGGAGTAACTCAGCGGGACAGGCAGCATCTCTGGAGAGAAGGAATGGGTGACGTTTTGGGTCGAGACCCTTCTTGGGGTGGGAGATTGCAACCTTCACGTGGTCCGCCCTGTTTTGACGAATGGCGTGCACAATCAAATAAGATCAAATAGAACAAGTTGTCCTCCAACTTTAGGCTGTGCACGCCACATGCAAGAAGAAGGAGAGACCCTTTTTCAGACTCAAATCTGAAGAACGGATAGGTGATGTTTTGGGTCGGGACCCTTCTTAAAGGCCCTGACACAAAACATCACCAATCCATTTTCTCCAAGGATGCTGCCTGACCCATTGAGTTCCACCAGCATGTTGTGTCTGGCCATGTCTTTGCTATTTCTCCCGAGGAGAATCTCCTTGTTTTACACAAGGAGGATGGAGAAAAGAACTCTAATCATCTGTAAACTAAACCAAACTGGATAGATCTTGTGCTCGACACATTGCAGCATGGTGGGATGTTGCATGTTCATCTCTCTCCACGTGACATATGATTGTGTGGATTCGAAATGAAAGATAACAAATTTAGTGTTAACTTCCGAAGAGGTTTTCTGAATGCTTCTGGATGTTGAAATCTTTGGGCTATTTCTAGTAATCATTAATCCAATTATTTTAAGTGATTTAAACAATGCAAAGCCTGTTCCTTAGTTCTCATTCAGAGTTATTTTTAGCGAGTATTGTCACTCTTGTACAAAAGCGTTGCCTGTGCGGTTGGTTGCAGCAGTGATTACAGTGGACAGGCTTTGATCATTTTTAATGTCCTATGATGCAGGAATAAGCAGCATTGTCACCCAGATGGATCATACAGCATGGAATCACAGCAAAGGAGGGCTCGGGGTTTAAATTGCTTGCGCATGTTTACGCTGGTTATTTGCTGTCTGTTGTGACTCAGACAAATGAATGAACTCGAGCAGAAAAATGGAATTGGGTAAGGTCAAAAACCGGACCGTCGGAGTTCCTGACGGCTACATCTGGCATTCCTGACCGCATTGCATCTGCCAATGTGAGACATTCTGCACATAAAGCCATGAATCTGTCCACAGGCACACATAGTGCTGGAGTAACTCAGCCGGCAGGCAGCACCTCTGGAGAAAAGGAATCAGTGACGTTTCTGGTCGAGACCCTTCTTTGGAGTCAGGGGAGAGGGGAACGAGAGATATGGACGATACTTAGGACCAATGAACGTAAGATATGTAGAAAGCAATGATAATCAAGGGAATGTAGAGCCCACAATGATCCATTGTTGGCTGTGGGATAGGTGATAACGAGACTCTCAGTCTGAAGATGAGTCTCAACACGAAACGTCACCCATTCTTTCTCACCAGAGATGCTGCCTGTCCCCGTTGAGTTACTCCAGCTTTGTGTGTCTGTCTTTGGTTTAAACCAGCATCTGCAGTTCCTCCCCTGCACATATATCTGTCACGCCTGCTTCCCTGCTGTCTCTGCGTTGCATCTCTCATCAGGCATGTAACCAGTTGAATATTGTCACATTGCCAAATGCTCTTGGAGCATGGTAGCCTGGATAGAGTGGATGTAGAGAGGATGTTTCCACTAGTGGGAGAGTCTGGGACCAGAGGGCACAGCCTCAGAATAAAAAGGGCGGACCTTCACAATGGAGTTGAGGAGGAATTTCTTTAGCCAGAGGGTGGTGAATCTGTGGAATTCATTGCCACAGACTGCTGTGGAAGTCAAGATATTGAGTATTTTTAAAGCTGAGATTGATAGCTTCTTGATTAGTAAGGGTGTCAAATGTTACGAGGAGGTCAGGAGACAGGGGAAACTAGATCAGCCATGAATGAATGGCGGAGTAGACTCGATGGGCTGAATGGCCTAATTCCGCTGCTATGCCTTGTGGTCTAATCCCTTTCAGACCCCATCGCTGCAAGCATCTGCAGAACAGTATCTCAATCTAACCAGTGGACTCGTTCCAGCAAGGGGAACTGGAGAAGCAGGAAAGAATTGAAACTTACCCAATCTCGACGGGCTGGATGCTGGGAGGTTGGGTCCCGAGCAATTTTTCATTTGGTGACAGTACGCGTTGGGACAGTATCTCAGTGCCTCGATGTTCGAAGTTCGATGGTTTAATGGTTCGGTGGTTCGACAGTTCAATATTTCGATGGTTTGATAGTTCGATTGGGCTTTATTTATCATATATGCAACTGCAGAGTGAAATTCCTTTTGCATATATTACACATATGGGCGCCACCATTTTTGGCGTCGATATACAAAGTCCAAAGTCCGGTCGGACCGAGTGTTTGATGTCCTGGAGCAGTTCCCGCTGACCCACGTCCATCTGCTCGAATAAAGATGTAAACTAGAAGATCACAGGTAAGAACTGGGAACAAATGGAGCTGAATAGTGATGTCTCGCAACATATCCACATCACTAAAGAGAAGTTTATTAGAGAGCCCTAAAGATTCTCCTAAAAAGGTGAAAACTAGTTTAAGGTTAAAAAAAGTTGAAAACTAGGCTTTAAAAACTAGAAAAGTTAATAATTAGATTTTCAAATTTTTCAAATGTTAAATTATGTTTTATTTCAGAAAGATGAATAAAATTTAAGAAATAACTCTTCAGGTGACCAATACTGTCCAATGCCCATGTACAATAAGGTATAAATACCACCTTGCTTGGTGCAGCATCACAGATGTTCACCAGCACGGTGGCGCAGCGGTAGAGTTGCTACCTCACAGCGCCAGAGACCCGGGTTCAATCCTGACTATGGGCGCTGTCTGTATGGAGTTTGCATGTTCTCCCCGTGCCTTTTCTCCACTTGCTCCAGTTGCCACCCACACTCCAAAGATGTACGGGTTTGCAGGTTAGGAGTAAAATTGTAAATTGTCCCTAGTGTGTAGGATAGTGTTAGTGTACGGGAGGAGGTGATTGCTGATCGTTGCAGACTCAGTGTTTCCGCGCAGTATCGATAAAGTCTACAACCACACTGCCAAACCCACTCCATTAGCTCTCTGATCCACCGATTATTCTTTGTAGTGACTCATCACCACTTATTTATGGGCAGTTAGGCATGGCAATTAGCTCCACCTTTGCCAGGGACACTGGGGCAATGAAAAGTGAATGAATGAATCAATAGCATCACATCAGGCAGAGAAGAGAATGGAGAATTCTAGTTGTCCCTGTGTTGAGCCACAGGAGGTAGATGAATATTTCTCATCAGTACTTACCATAAAGAACGTCATGGGAGCAAAGGGAAATGAACAGTGAGGTCTTAGAAACATAGACAATAGGTGCAGGAGTCGTCCATTGGCCCCTTCAAGCCAGCACCGCCATTCAATGTGATCATCCAAAATCAGTACTCCGTTCCTGCGTTCTCCCCATATCCCTTGATTCCATTAGCCCAAAGAGCTAAATCTAACTCTCGCTTGAAAACATCCAGTGAATCGGCCTCCACTGCCTTCTGTGGCAGAGAATTCCACAGATTCACAACTCTTTGGGTGAAAAAGATTTTCCTCATCTCAGTCCTAAATGGCCTATCACTTATTCTTAAACTGTGACCCTTGGTTCTGGACTCCCCCAACATCGGGAACATTTTTCCTGCATCTAGCCTGTCCAATCCTTTAAGAATGTTGTATGTTTCTATAAGATCCCCTCTTATCCTTCTAAATTCCAGTGAATATAAGCCCAGTCGATCCATTCTTTCGTCATGTCAGCCCCACCAGCCTGGGAATTAACCTGGTGAACCTACAATGCACTCCCTCTATAACAATAGTCATAGAACATGTCCACAGTGTTAAAGGGGCTGTCTTCATCGCACAGTCATACGTAAGGCATGGAAAACAGAACTTCCCCCAACTTCCCTGCCCACCATCGTTCCTGGCAGCTCATTCTGGGACTTACCAAAACCTGTTGTGCTCATCTCCCTGAAACTTTGTCCCTCTCACCTGAAAGCGATGCCGCTAGTGTTTGATATTTCCAACCTGGGAAAAAGGTTCTGATCTAAAACACATTTAGACAGGTACATGTGTGGGAAAGATTCATGTGGATATGGGCCAAATGCAGGAACAGATCCAAGTACACAATGTATTCAGTGACTACAAGTTAGGACAAATCGCTTATTTCCATACTGCATCACTATACAACTCATTCAGGTATGACTTTATACTTTAGACATACAGCGCAAAACAGGCCCTTCGGCCCACCGAGTCCGCGCCGACCAGCGATCACACCAGCACTATCCTACACACTAGGAACAATTTACAATTTTACTGAAGCCAATTAACCTACAAACCTGTACTCCTTTGGAGAGTGGGAGCAAACCGGAGCTTCCTGGAGAAACATAGAAAATAGGTGCAGGAGTAGGCCATTCGGCCCTTCGAGCCTGCACCGCCATTCAATACGATCATGGCTGATCATCCAACTCAGTATCCTGTACCTGCCTTCTCTCCATACCCCCTGATCCCTCTAGCCACAAGGGCCACATCTAACTCCCTCTTAAACATAGCCAATGAACTGGTGGCCTCAACTACCTTCTGTGGCAGAGAATTCCAGAGATTCACCACTTGCTGCGTGAAAAATGTTTTTCTCATCTCGGTTCTAAAGGATTTCCCCCTTATCCTTAAACTGTGACCCCTTGTTCTGGACTTCCCCAACATCGGGAACAATCTTCCTGCATCTAGCCTGTCCAATCCCTTAAGAATTTTGTAAGTTTCTATAAGATCCCCCCTCAATCTCCTAAATTCTAGCGAGTACAAACCGAGTCTATCCAGTCTTTCTTCATAAGAAAGTCCTGACATCCCAGGAATCAGTCTGGTGAACCTTCTCTGCACTTCCTCTATGGCAATAATGTCCTTCCTCAGATTTGGAGACCAAAACTGTACGTAATACTCCAGGTGTGGTGTCTCACCAAGACCCTGTACAACTGCAGCAGAACCTCCCTGCTCCTATACTCAAATCCTTTTGCTATGAATGATAACATACCATTCACTTTTTTTACTGCATGCTGCACCTGCATGCCTACTTTCAATGACTGGTGTACCATGACACCCAGGTCTCGTTGCACCTCCCCTTTTCCTAATCAGCCACCATTTGGATAATAGTCAGTTTTCCTGTTTTTGCCATCAAAGTGGATAACCTCACATTTATCCACATTATACTGCATCTGCCATGCATTTGCCCACTCACCCAGCCTATCCAAGTCACCTTGCAGCCTCCTAGCATCCTCCTCACAGCTAACACTGCCCCCCAGCTTTGTGTCATCCGCAAACTTGGAGATGTAGCATTCAATTCCCTCGTCCAAATCATTAATATATATTGTAAATAGCTGGGGTCCCAGCACTGAGCCTTGCGGTACCCCACTAGTCACTGCCTGCCATTGTGAAAAGGACCAGTTTACTCCTACTCTTTGCTTCCTGTTTGCCAGCCAGTTCTCTATCCACATCAATACTGAACCCCCAATACCGTGTGCTTTAAGTTTGTATACTAATTTCTTATGTGGGACCTTGTCGAAAGCCTTCTGAAAGTCCAGATATAACACATCCACTGGTTCTCCCTTATCTACTAATTACATCCTCGAAAAATTCAATAAGATTCGTCAAACATGATTTACCTTTCATAAATCCAATGATTTCACCACTTTCCAAATGTGCTGCTATCCCATCTTTAATAACTGACTCTAGCAGTTTCCCCATTACCGACGTTAGACTAACTGGTCTGTAATTCCCCGTTTTCTCTCTCCCTCCCTTTTTAAAAAGTGGGGTTACATTAGCTTCCCTCCAATCCTCAGGAACTACTCCAGAATCTAAAGAGTTTTGAAAAATTATCACTAATGCATCCACTATTTCTGCGGCTACTTCCCACGCGGTCACGGGGAGAACGTGCAAACTCCGTACAGACAGCACCTGTGGCCAGGATCAAACTAGAGTCTCTGGTGCTGCGAGGCAGCAACTCTACCACTGCACCACTTCATCCGCTATTTGGATGAAATGTGGAATTCGACTTTGGCATGGAACTAAGGGATTCTTGCTGTACATGCCTAACTGGGGGCCCATTCACTGCCTGTCTAGTATCCCAGACACTATCCACATTCACAGATAGTTTCTTCCCAGTTGAAATCAGGCAACTGAACTGTCCTCTCACCAACTAGAGTGCTTCATCTTGTACTAAACGGTAGTCCCTTTATTCCGTAGCTGTAGGCTGCGGATGGCTGGATTGTGAGCATGTAGACAAAAATGCTGGAGAAACTCAGCGGGTGAGGCAGCATCTATGGACATAGGCAACGTTTCAGGTCGAGACCCTTCTTCAGACATGTATACATATAAACATGTAAGCATGTATACTCTTTTATTTGACTGGATAGCACGCAAGGAAGGTTTTTCACTGTACTTCGGTACACATGACGATAAAGGAAACTAAACTCAAGTAGAATTTCTCCTTCAATCATTCCTTGGCGATCCCCAGCCCACCCTACCCCTGCCCATTTCCTCTTCAATACCAAAGTTGCAAGGCCAAATTGCCAAAATTCATTCACAAACACCAGCACCAAAATACAATACTTTGATTTTTTTTAATTACAAACAAAAGGAAATAAAGTGCCTTTTTAATAATACAATACATTACAAGGTTAACATACAAAACACTAAACAAGCACAATTGTTGCTTCAGTGCTACCTAGAAGGCTTGGCAGTCTCTGGCAATATAGTTGATATAGTCTCCAAAAGTGTAGTCTCTCAATTGCATCAGATACTATAAAAAGACAGATTTCTCCCCTCGCGCATTAATTCATATTTCCATTTTACAAAAGGTAAGATGATTCGCCTAGATCAACATGTTTTAATACTGGATTAAATCCCACTATTTTCACCCCCTCCCCCACAGGTCTAGTCTCCTACACTGAACAACAGAGACAGTCATAGCAGATGCCTTCTGCACCTCCCTGCCTATCGAATGCATTTCGTTGTCTCTGTAAGGACAATAAATTGAATCATTTCATTTTTATCATTTATCTGTAAGGACACAGAGTGCTGCAGTAACTCAGAAGGTCAGGCAGCATCTTTGGAGACTATGGATAGGTAAAGTTTTGGGTCGGGGCCCTTCTTAAGGCTCTTGGCCCGAAACGTCACCTATCCATGCTCTCCAGAGATGCTGCCACTTATCCATGTTCTATCCATGTTCTCCACAGAAGCTGCCTGACCCGCTGAGTTACTCCAGCACTCTGCGTCCTTTTGTGAGTTAACCAACATCTGCAGTTCTTTGTTTCTACACCCTGTCTACCCTTGTCTCCACTTTCAGCGAACTCTGCTCCTACGCCGATGGTCTAACTGATCTACATCCATCTCCAGGGCTTGTCTGGTTACGGTGCAAGTCCTGCCTCATTTAACTTATCAAAGTGCAACATCTCACACTTGGCATATGAAATTTCATCTGCCATTATTCCGGCCTGTCTCCACTTTTATTAAAATATTTACATCATTCAATGGTAATATTCAATAATTAGAATGCATTAACTACCTGCATCCATGGTTGTGTCTGTACAAATTGGTCATATTATTATTAATAATAATAATAATAATAAGCAACTTTGGTATACTGTAGAATAAGCTAAAATGTTTTTTTTTAAGCAGCTGCAATTATACACCACCCTATTAAATCCATAGGAGACATCAAAGTGCTTTATGACCAATAGATTATTTTAAAGTATTAAAGATAAATGTTGAGGATTGTGCACCAAGAATGCCTTGGATCACCTTCCATCTTGATATTTAGTTTAGTTTAGAGATACAGCACGGAAACAGGCCCTTCAGCCCACCGACCAGCGACACTAACACTATCCTACACAATTTTACATTTACACCAAGCCAATTAACCGACAAACCTGTACGTCTGTGGAGTGTGGGAGGGAACCGATGATCTCGGAGAAAACCCAGGAAGGTCACGTGGAGAACGTGCAAACTCCGTATAGACAGCACCCGTAGTCAGGATCGAACCCGGGTCTCTGATGCTGTCAGACAGCTACTCTACTGCTGCACCACCGTTCCGCCCAAAATTCATCCAAACTAATTATTTTCCTTCTTAAACCATGATTGTACCATCATAACACTCACACTGTAGACCCCAATACTAAAAATGCTTTTCAATTTTAAAATTGGTCACGAAAAGCTCCACAAGTATCGAGGATGATGGTGAGAACTGTAGAAAATGTCAGAAAAATAAAATCTTAAAATACATTTTATGTTTGGTCATTGCTTTCAGATAGCATTTGATTGTAAAAACAGACACACACACACACGAGAGCAGAGAGCGATGTAGATAATTCATTAGCTTTCGATAATAAAGACTGCCAAGCCTACACTTAACACAGTGAAAATGCCAAACAGTTAAGGCAACTTTCTGCTTATTACACTCGACGGCAATTTACAAAAGGCAAATAAACACTTGGTAACAAAACACTTAACAGGTGAAGAATTCTGCCTGTAAAGGTAAAGGGTTGATAGGGACATGTTTCATCACAACTTGCAGAAAATACACACAAGCACAATCGATATAATATTTACATCATGTGTGCAAAGAGCCTGAAATTAAATGACAATGTGCAGGCGCTGAGACCCAAAAGAAAGAATAGTGCATAGGAGTCAGAAAATATTTATACATATTGTGCATAGGAACTCAGAAAATATCAATAACCAATGCTGGGTGTGTGTGGAGGAAAGGAGATGCCGTTTCGGGTTGAACCCTGCAGAGTTGCTCCAGCTTTTTTACATCGATATATTTTCACTCTTAATAGATACCAATATACCAGTTTAGCTGGAGGTACCAGGAACTGCAGATGCTGGAATCTTGAGCAAAGCACAAAGTGCTGGAGGAACTCTGGGTCAGGCAGCATCTCAGGAGAGAAGGAATAGATGATGTTTCCGGTCGAGACCCTTCTTCAGTCTGACTTGTCCTTGTGCATATCTTTCATTTATTTGTTCTATGCACCTTTCCATGCCTCGAGTTTCCCTCTCCCCGACTCAGTCTGAAGAAGGGTCTCGACCCGAAACATCACCTATTCCTTTTCTTTTGAGATGCTGCCTGACCCGCTGAGTTACTCCAGCTTCTTGCGTCTAATAACCAGTTGGAGATTGGTGGTTTGTGTTTAATTAGAGGGTTATAACATAAATAGAAAGATTCAGTATAGGAATTGTACCTTCGTGAAACTTTGCTTGAATGTACTTTTGTAAAATTATATTTCAATTATAATGTTACATTTGTTTTTATGTTAAACGAATCCTCAGGCATTCACTACTAAAACGGAACATTGCATGCACACCGATTTAAAAATACTCAGATCAATTAAGAACAGGCTTGATTCTCAAGGGGAGGCTTGTGCCACAGTGGTAATATTATCTGTCGTTAAAACTCAAACACCTTCCTGATATCTTCTCACATTTCTCAGGTGGCTATTTAGGGGAAGATGGTGAGACATCTCTTCAGTCTGGCAGTCAGTAGCAACCAGGCTAGAGATGTCCAATTATTAGGGTCAGATGGAGGGGTTGGGGGAAAGAGCAAAGGCAGGAGATGAGACCTACAAACAACACCGTCATAGATAGAGACAAAATACTGGAGCAACTCAGCGGGTCAGGCAGCATCTCTGGAGAGAAGGAATGGGTGACGTTTCGGGTTGAGACCCTTCTTCGGGCTATAATGGGCCACTGCAAGATCTCCTCAAGTTATGCCCACTTTGAAGAAGCCCTCCTCCTCTCTCCAATGGGAGTTCTGTGAGACCCTCCCACACTGCTCCCTCTCCATGATTCCAGCCACTCTCCTGCTCTACACACATGTTCTGTCCCAGCATCTATCACTTGCCGGGCTTTAGCTTGCCCCCCTCCAGTCTACCCCCACCACAATGAGTTTGAAAAAGAGTCCTGGCCTGAAATGTCTGCTATCCTTGTCCTCCTGAGATTTAGTTTAGTTTAGTTTAGAGATACAGCGTGGAAACAGGCCCCTTGGCCCAGGGGGGTCACACTGACCAATGATCCCCGCATATTAACATTATCCTACACTAGGGACAATTTACATTTACCAAGCCAAAAAACCTACAAACGTCTTTAGAGTGTGGGAGGAAACCGAAGATCTCGGACAAAACCCATGCAGTTCAAGGGGAGAACGTACAAACTCCGTACAGACAGCACCCGTAGTCGGGATCGAACCCGAGTCTCTGGTGCTGCATTCGCTGTAAGGCAGTAACTCTACCACTGTGCCACCGTGACCGCCCCTGTTGCCTGACCCGCTGAGTTACTCCAGCACTCTGTGTTGTTCACCATCAAGGGAACACAAGGGAAGAAGAGAAAGGATTGGGTAGAAATGTTCATAAGTTATAGGAGCAGAATTAGGCCATTCGGCCCATCGAGTCTACTCCGCTGTTCAATCATGGCCGATGCATCGTTCCCTCACAACCCCACCCTTCATCGCAGAACCCTTGACACCCGTTGACAGAGCTGCTGATACTGAGATAAAATTGGATGATAGTAGGCTTGGGCTGAGCAATAACTTAGTGGTGTGGACCTATTGACCCAAGCAAGAAGAAGCAATGAATGTACAGAACATCCAGGCTCTAGATGAATAGCAGGACTCATTGAAAAGACTGAATGGTCTATTCCCATCTCTCTGTATCCGTGCTGTAAATTCTGTGTAAACTTACATAACGTTTTAGATCAGATAACATGTTATCTTCTCTAGACAACAATGAGCAAGCAACCGGCTGTGTACCACAGTTTAAAACATGTTGATCTATAAAAAGGAGAGTATCTGTCCATACAGATACCATTCCATCCACTCGCGTTACAATCTGGCTCAGGATAGTAAAGGCTTCCCATCAATATGAACAGCTTGTTAAAATGAAACCGCATTTACATTAGACATATTTTTCAAACCATCTTTTCACACTTTCATGCTAGTGACGTTGTTATTTGTGCATCAGTGTTGGAACATGTCAACCGTGAAAACACTTGCCAGATAAATCAGGTTCATTAGAGAAGAAAGTGGAGAGAAATTGTGAATCTGATAGGCCTGTCCCACTTGGGCGATTTTTTAGGCAACTACAGGCCACATTTGTTGCCACATGTTCGCCATGAGTCGTCTCCTCAGTTGTGCAAAAAGTCGTAGCGTCTTTCTGGTCGCCATTAAATTTTCAACACGTTGACATTTTTTCGGTCACAGTAGGTTTGACGCCAATGAGGGTAGCGTGACTTCTCCTGACATAGTTTGTCGCCAGGATGACGTAGGTTGTCGCCAGTTTTTCAGCGACCTGCTACGACTATGACAGTCGCCAGCAGTTGCCTAAAAAAATCGCCAAGTGGGGCAGGCCCTTTAGTGTAAGTCTTAGAAAGAAAACAAAATCCAGAGACTGAGATTTACACGTAGAAACAAAGAACTGCAGATGCTGGTTTACACAAAAGGACACAAAATGCAGTAGTAACAGCGGGTCAGGCAGCATCTCTGGAGAACATGGATGGGTGACATTTCAGTTCGAGACCCTTCTTCAAATCTGTGAGTCTGAAGAAGGATCTTGACCCAAAACTTCACCTATCCATGATCTCCAGAGATAGACACAAAATGCTGGAGTAACTCAGCGGGACACGCAGCATCTCTGGAGAGAAGGAATGGATGTTTCGGGTCGAGACCCTTTTTCAGATTCAAATCTGAAGAATGGATAGTTGATGTTTTGTGCTGGGACCCTTCTTCAGACTGAAGTTCATGACCCAAAACATCACCAATCCATTTTCTGCAGGCTCCTCCAGAGATGCTACTGCCTGACCTGCTGATTAACTCCAGCACGTTGTGTCAGACTGATATTTACATTGCAGGGCTGTTGATGAATCCTTTTGTGGGATTAATATAGGGAAGCTCACCAGATGACTTGTACATATCTCCCTGACAGAAATAGTTTACCTTAAAATAACTATCAGGAAGGGGCAGTGCCTAACAGCTTTGGTGTTGTGTGGAGTTTAGTTTAGTGAAGTTTATTGTCACATGTACCGAGCGAGGAACAGTGTGTGAGTGGTGGGTTTTCCTCTGGTTTCTCCCACAAGCCAAACACATATGAGCAGGTAGGTTAAACGGCCACTGTAAGTTGTCCCCTGTACGTGCGTACAGTGTGAGTGGTATTCAGTGCCAAGATGATGATAATTTGAAGAATATTTGACGTTGGGGAGAATAAAATATACCTGTGTTTGATCGTCAGGGCCAAGGGGCTTGTTCTTGTGCTCTATGACTATATGACTTATCATTGATATTCCAAGCTGCTGAGTAACTCAAACTGCAATCCCACGCAAGGTTTGTTCGATAAGGCAATGTAAAGACATTGGGCTTTCTCATCGTGCATTTAACGACATCGGCCTTGGTATTGGACCTAAATGCTCCTGTTTTAGTTTTGCACGTAACTTTCATGGCGGTAGAGTTGCCTCACAACCGTTACAGAGCCCGAGACTCAGGTTCTATCCTAACTACGGGCGCTGTCTGTACATTGTCTGTACGTTTTCCCCGTGAACTGCATTCGTTTTCCCCGAGATCTTCGGTTTCCTCCCACACTCCAAAGATGCACAGGTTTGTAGGTAAATTGGCTTGGTAAATTTAACAAAATGTGTTAGTGTGTGGGGAATCACTGGTCGGCGTGGACCCGGTGCGACTGAAAAAGGGTCTCGACCCGAAACGTCACCCATTCCTTCTCTCCAGAGAAGCTGCCTGAGTTACTCCAAGACTTTGAGTCTATCTTCGGTGTAAACCAGCATCTGCAATTCCTTCCTACACAACTCTACTGCTGCACCGCTGTTCCACCCCTTCTCGGGGAGTAGTGTCATGTTGACAGTTCACATTGGCTCGAGTGCCTCGTTAACCAAGTCTGCGATCGGCACTTCGCTCTCCGCTGCCGGCTTCACCATTTATGAAATGTTTAAGGACACATCACTACATTCAAGGCCCTATAAAGATGCAGACTGCCGCTCGCTTCCCAATGAAGCCACGGAACTTCCCAATGTATCTTCCGTCCAAGGACATATCGTCACATTTGTCTTGCTACAGCTGCAGATTGAAATTCTTCGGTTTTGTGATCCATTGTAATTATTTCATAACCGTGACCCATTATAATTTTACTGACCTAACTAAGACGCCAACTTGTTCTCATGCACGTTTGTCAATTATCAACCGTGTGACCATTCTATCCGGTATATGGACACTACACATCGCTTGACCCATGGACAATCTGTCCAAATACTGGAGCGTATTTAGCCAAGTACACAAGCACCCAGCCTGCTGTTGTCATTGTCGACAAATGCAAGAACATACCACATAATAACTAGTCCTTCTAACTTTGTTTCTTTCTCAACCACATACAAACAAAAAGTCCTGTCAAACTAGAAATAAATCACTGGTACAATATTCGAGTGACCTTTCTCTTGAAATCGCAGCCTTATCTTTGTGACAAATTTCTCCCCCGTCTGCAAAGATATGTTACAATTGTTACTTGAACACGAGAAATGGACTCTGGTTCTGTCTGCTACATGATGAAGGAGCTCATCGGCAGCGAGTCATCAGTCTGTCCACGTCACATAAAAGTGGGTTTTGCGTGGATTTCCCACATTTGGCAATATTGTCAGAGGATACTGGTTGAGACAGTCCATACAGTCCCCAATGACTGCAGTGAAATGACTTAATGCTACAAGCGATGTTTGGTTATGTCTCGTACAATCAATACAGGTAGTCTAGCCACTTCCACCAACTCCTGGTGTGACCTCTGAATACCTGCTCCAGTTCATTTGGCACAGGGCATTGCTTAATGTCCACTTTCACGAGTCTTGCAATTACTCTCCACCCCACCATAAAATACACAAAGAAAAGCCATAGTGATGGTGGCCCTTGAGGCCGTTTGGGAAGGTTGTGACTCTTGTGCTGCTCCATGCAGTTTGGCCAGTGACAACAGACACACACGTTCACTAAAGCATGACCTTGACATTAGTAACCATCCATGCTTGTGGTTAGCATACTGAAGGGGTAGACTAAATGGCACAGTACAAATGTTTCTGTCGTTCAAGCTGCCGAGCCTTGTGCTTTCCAATTCTCTGCGGTTGGTCCCTTTTCCCAAGGCTACGTTGGCATGTGTGCTACCTCAGCCTGGCCCGTGAAACCTCACACCACCGAGTCTTTAATCTCTGGCCCGATTCTCACTCGCGGCTGCAGGCAGTGTGTCGATATCTCCACGTACAGGTTTTTTTGGTTGGTTTGGTTGTTTGGGATCTGGGTGTAGCCAGGGTCCTTGGCACCAACTGTGTTTACCAGCACTGGTGTGCTGCAGATGTGTTTGTCATTCAGGCTCTGATAACCTTTGTGGTGGTCAGAGGCCGCCACCTGCACCGGGTTTCCGTTTAACGGGAGGCTTTCGTGTTGGGTCTCGATCATCCTGGGCTTCTTCTGCGGCACGTTGGAACACTCGCCGTCCTTGATCAGCGACTTCATCCTGTCCTTGTTACGGTACAAGAAGACCAGAGAGGCGATGGCGACTGTCAGCGCAAAGACCACGCTCACGGTCACAAACTCCGTCCAGTAGCTCTTGCCGTTGGTGTGTTGGGAAAAGCGGCTCTCGCTGCTGAGTGGGTTGATCATGATCCCGTTGTCCTGCAGCCCGGAGCCTCGGCCCAAAACCGCAATGGACTTCCTCGACGTGCGCAAGGTGGTGGTTTCGGCCGAGAGATCCCAGCTCACGCAGTAGTTAGCGACCAGCAGCCTGAAGTCTTGTTCGGTGGCCCAGCACTCGAATACTCCCAGTGGCTCCGCAGTGGCGATAATCCCGCCGTCCGGCAGCACCAGCGAGGCCGTGTCGGCCGCTACTCCGTTGTGGACCCAACTCCTCACGGCAAAGTTCGACTGCACACTGCACGGCAACACCTTAAAGTTGTTGGTTGGCACGGTGACCATCACACAGGCAATGGGTCCTGTCGGCAAGAGACACGGAATTAAAGATACATCATCACGCTCTTGCCACCAGCGTAGGCGCAGAGGGGCTTATAAACAGTTCAATATTCTCTCCATTTAATGCACCTCAAAAGTGCCAACTGTGAGGTCTATTTGTTTGCCATGAACTGCCCCTTAAATTATTAAATCGTCACCTCAACATTAACGGTTAACGTATGATGAGCATTTGAAGGCACTGAGCCTCGACTCGCTGGAGTTTAGAAGGATGGGGGGGGGGGGGGGGGAATCTCATTGAAACGTGCCGAATGGTGAAAGACCTGGATAGAGTGGATGTGGAGATGTTCCCACTAGTGGGAGAGTCTAGGACCAGAGGGCACAGCCTCAGAATAAAAGGACAGACCTTTAGAAAGGAGATGAAGAGGAATTTCTGTAGCCAGAGGGTGGTGAATCTGGGGAATAGGTCAATTTCAATACCCAAGTGAATGGATATTTTTAAAGTGGAGGTTGATAGGCATTTGATTAGTAAGGGTGTCAAAGGTTATGAGTAGGAGGCAGGAGAATGGGGTTGTGATAGATCAGCCATGATGAAACGGTAGACTAGATTGGATGGGCTGAATTGCCTAATTCCCCTCCTATGTAGTCTTATGGTCCTATTGGTAACGGGGAAATGATGACTGCAGATCTTGAGATCTTGGAGCAACTCAGTGGGTCAAGCAGCATTTGAGCAGGGAATGAATAGGCAATGTTTCAGGTTGGAAAACCGCTTCAGAGATTCATCAATAATTTGGTACCTAGCATTAAACCCACTGACGTGTGGTTCAGTGCAAAGAATATTCTAAACTGTGTCTTCAAACTCTATTCACTTCATTCCCATGGGACCTTTCTGGCAGAGATCTGATGTGGGCATGAAAATGGGATTTACACTTTTCACCGCTCGATATAGAATAAGTAAAGAAAAGGCCCGGAAACTCAAAGCAATGCTGATCTTACAACAAATATTTTTTGCTGGATATGTAGTTGCACAAAAATAAAATAGTGTACTTGAAGGTGAAAACAACAAATTGCATTTATTTCACACATTACTAAATGAATACTTTATGAATGAATGAATGAATGAAAGATTGAATGAAAGAATGATTGAATGGATGAAAGAATGATTGAAAGATTGAATGAAAGATTGAATGAAAGAATGATTGAATGAATGAAAGATTGAAAGAATGATTTGAAAGATGAATGAATGAATGCATGAATGTATGGATGAATGTATGGATGAATGAAAGATGAATGAAAGAATTAATGAATGTATGAATGAATGAATGAAAGAATGAATGAATGAACACTTTATTGTCACATGTGACAAGTCACAGTGATATTCTTTGTTTTGCGTACACAAGGTATGCAAAGAGAGGCCACATAAAGGGTTCTGACAGTCACAAAGTATGCACGAGTATTGCTGTGGGCAGTACGCCTTTTGCCACCCAGTGTACATGGACAATGGCAGAGAGTCATTTCAAGATGGTCATTGCACCTCACAGAAGCATTACTAGGCAATAAATGACCTCTGCACGAGACCAAAAGCTAAGACAAATTAATGCGCTTTACGCATCAGTGGAGGGAACAGAGGGGCAGAGGAATTCTTCAATCAGGGGCTAAAGAGCTGAAACTATATCAATCACTGATGAAGACAAGGTCAAAGAAAGGTGTAAAGAGAGGTCCATGTTGGAGCAGCAGGGAGATCCTGGAGCATTATATTGTGGAAGTTTAGTTTAGAGATACATCGTGGAAACGGGTCCTTTGGCCCAGCGAATCCACGCTGACCAGTGATCACCTGTTCTATCCTACACACTGGGGACAAACTCCAGAGGCCAATTAATCTACAAACCTGCAAGTCTTTGGATCGGGTGTGGAAACCGGAGCACCCGGAGAAAACCCACGCAGGTCACGGGGAGAACGTGCAAACTCCGTACAGACAGCACCCGTAGTCAGGATCGAACCCAGGTCTCTGGCGCCCTAAAGCAGCAACTCTACCGCAGCGCCACTTTGCTGCTCAGTGGTGGGCTGGAGCAATGACACGGAGGGATTTGAGGATGAGGATATTAACATTCATCGACTAGTGGACCAGAAGATGTCACAGAAGCACAATCAGGAAGGGTGGAGCCCACAATGGCCCATTGTTGATGGGGAAGGAAGGTGTGATGACAAAAGGGATACAGGAGCAGTGGAACTGGGTAGGATAACTCGTGGGCGGTGGGCGGGCGGGGGGGGGGGGGGGGGGGGGGGGGGGGGGGGGGGGGGGGAGGGGAGAGGGGGGGGGAGGAGCGCGAAGGAGACAGGGGGGTGGAGGGGGGGGGGGGGAGGGGAAGAGGGGAGGGGGAGGGGAGGGAGGGAGGGGGGGGGAGGGGGGGGGGGAGAATGCAGGAATTACTTGAAATGAAACAAAATCAATGTTCATACCGCTGGGGAGCCAACTCATCATTGTGCTGAGCATGCAGTCGTTAAAACAGTTGCAAGACAACATGACCAAACATAACCATCAGATCAACACAAAACGCCAGAGTAACTCAGCGGGACATTTTGGGTCAAGCCCCTTCTTCAGACTGCTGACCCTTCTTCCAGTGTGAAGAAGTGTCTCGACCCGAAATGTCACCCATTCCTTCTCTCCAGAGATGCTGCCGGTCCCGCTGAGTTACTCCAGCATTCTGTGCCCATCAACCAGCATCTGCAGTTAACTTCCAACAGACCATCTGGAGCTGAAGTGGGAGGAGAACTTACGATGTGGCCGTCTGGTCCTGGGGCCCAGTGAATCAGACAGCTGTCGGCAGTGTTGGCCTGGCCTCCCGTTCTCAATGTCCTGTTTCCAAAGCCTATGAACAAAACATTCTGCGTAAGTACGGCATTAGGGATGGGGCAGAGACTCATAGACTGTAGGCTTTAGAGATACAGTGCGGAATTAGGCCCTTTGGCCCACCGAGTCCGCACCAACCAGCGATCCCCGCACACTAACACTATCCTACACACGCTAGCATATCATTTACAATGTTATCGAAACCAATTAACCCACAAACCCACACGTCTTTGGAGTGTGGGAGGAAACCAGAGCACCCGGAGAGAACCCACGTGGTCACGGGGTGAACGTACAAACTCCATATAAACAGCGCCCGTAGTCAGTATTGCACCCGGGTCTCTGGCGCTGTGAGGCAGCAACTCTACCGCTGCGCCACTGTGCCGTTCAGAAGCATACAGGAGCAAGAACGTGGAGGGTTTTGAACATGACGAAGGGGCATTTAGCTTTCATTGACAGCAGGACTGGAAGTACAATCAAAGGATGTTTGAGTTTGAGACGTCAGAGATCAGTGTGGAGTGGCTATGCATTGAACAATGACAAACAGATTTTAAGAAATAGCTTAAAGAAGGAGCAACTTACCCATTTAACCCACTTACATCAGTGCATGGATAAACAGCTGCCTGCGTTTGGCCCACATCCCTCTAAACCTTTCCTATCCATGTACCTGTCCAAATGTCTTTTAAATGTTGCGATAGTGCCTGCCTTGACTACCTCCTCTGGCAGCTCGTTCCATACACCTACCACCCTCTGAGTGAAAGAGTTATTCTTCAAGATGCCCTTTGAGTGAATAGTGCTCAATATTTCCAATTAGAAACATAGAAAATAGGTGCAGGAGTCGGCCATTCGGCCCTTCGAGCCATTCAATATGATCATGGCTGATCATCCAAAATCAGTACCCCGTTCTGGCTTTTTTCTCCATATCCCTTAATTCCATTAGGCCTAAGAGCCAAATCTAACTCTCTCTTGAAAACATCCAGTGAATTGGCCTCCACTGCCTTCAGTGGCAGAGTTATGTCTTAGCTTTCCAGCACCGCACCATCAATGGGCTCTTTACACAAGCATAGAATGAGGTCAGTTTGAGATTAATTGCACCAGCAGAAAGTATTTTCAGAACAGATGGAGTCTGCAGGTTTCTGGAGGTCAGAAAATCCAATTGTTTAGGAAGATCAGTTGCCGCAGTTATTCTGAGTCCAGAGTCACGGGATATCTTCAGCTCCTCAAGACGTTTCTCAAAGTAATGCATACCTTTTCTCTGGTACCTTCATCAGACTGCTGTTAATTAATTAGGCAGTAATTAATCTCTAACTGACCTAATTTTGCACTTGTTTAAATAGTTTATTGATGGCCATCTGAAGGGTCTCGACCCGAAACATCATCTACTCTTTTTCTACAGAGATGCTGCCTGACCCGCTGAGTTACTCCAGCATTTTGTGTCTTTTTTTGGTGTAAACCAGCACCTGCAGTTCCTTCCTACACTTAAAGTAACTTTATTTGGACTGAGTACAGAAAATAAGAATTTAGAATTTTCCAAATTGGATTTTGAAATTGAAATGTTTCAGATTCCAATTTTACCGATCCATTTCCCACTGTTTGGCATCCACCAGCATATTCCACCTTGTTTTCCAGTCAATATCATGACCAATGGTGGTGAATCTGTGGAATTCTTGGCCACAGATAGCTGTGGAGGCCAAGTCAATGGATATTTTTTCGGAAGTGCTTGATAGATTCTTGCTTAGTACAGATGTCAGGGGTTATGGAGAGAAGGCAGGAGAATAGGGTTTGTAGGGAGAGATAAATCAGCCATGATTGAATGGCGGAGTAGACTTGATGGGCCGAATGGCCTCATTCTACCCATAGAACTTCGGAACTCCTTGTCGCTGAACCCCACTAATCCAAACATTCATTGTACAATGCAGTCAATCTGTGTTAAACATATACAGTCATAAATTTCAGACATTAGGAAATGTGGAGAGTCCCGAGTACAGTATCATGTTACAATGATAGACTTGATGGACCGAATGGCCTAATTCTGCACCAATATCTTATGACCTTCTCAACGTCCCTCTGAAGTCAGAGATTGGGATGGTTTGTGGTGGAGCTACTTACGGGTCTATGGGCAGTCCCCGTATGTCTCTGCATTTGTTCCTGTCCCAGGCACAGTAAGGGTCCCGGGCTAGAATACACTCCCCACAGCTGTGGTAGACGCTGCAATTGGAGACAGACAGCTGCACCACTCCAGAGTACGAACTCGCGTATAACATGCCCTGTGGAGTGACAATAACATGCAGTCATAGAGTGATACAGCACGGAAACCGGCCCTTCGGCCCATCTTGCCCACACCGCCCATCGACACTAGTTCCACTTGCCTGCGTTTGACCCATATCCCTCTGAACCCGTCCTATCCATGTACCTGTCCAAATGTTACTTAAAAGTTGCCTCAACTACCTCCGCTGGCAGCTTGTTCTATACACCTAACACACTTTGCATGAAAAAGTTACCCCTCGGGTTACTGTTAAATCTATCCATGCTCACCTTAAACCTCTGTCCTCTGGTTCTCGATTCCCCTACTCTGGGCAGGAGACCCTCGGCTTGCACCCCAAACAAAGACTAGGGAACCGAGCTCATGATCATTCATAATATCGTAGAATGATAGCAGAGAGAATAGAGAATTATGCGAGGAAACCGGTAAATACCCACGCAGGTCACGGGGAGAACGGGCAAACTCCGCACAGACAGCACCCGCAGTCAGGGTCGAACCCGGGTCTCTGGCGCTGTGAGGCAGCAACTCTACCGCTGCGCCACACTCCCCCCGCTCATCCCCACTCCTGTTTATTAAGCCACGGCTCCTGGTGGAAGAGCTTTGTAAAGGGTTGGACAGGCTAGATGCAGGAAGATTGTTCCAGATGTTGGGGAAGTCCAGAACAAGGGGTCACAGTTTAAGGATAAGGGGGAAAATCTTTTAGGACCGAGATGAGAAAAACATTTTTTTTCACACACAGAGAGTGGTGAATCTGTGGAATTCACTGCCACAGAAGGTAGTTGAGGCCAGTTCATTGGCTATATTTAAGAGGGAGTTAGATGTGGCCCTTGTGGCTAAAGGGATCAGGGGATATGGAGAGAAGGCAGGTACAGTATACTGAGTTGGATGATCAGCCATGATCATATTGAATGGCGGTGCAGGCTTGAAGGGCCGAATGGCCTACTCCTGCACCTATTTTCTATGTTTCTATGTAATTTTACCGTGATTGTTAGTGGGGGGGGGGAACGTTGAGATGAAACCAAGTAGCTTTTCACAGAACGGGCAGTGTCGCGGCACTCATTACTATGTTGCCCGAGATGCAACATCGTTTATTTATTCTCCTCATGGGAATCAAAGATACATCTTTAATAAAACCTCTACCTGTTTTGAATCCAGAATCAGGTTCTGCACTGGCTGTGGTTCGGCAAACAAAGTAATCTCCTCTATAATGTGCACCTTATCATTCACGTTTATAGCTTTGTGCAATATCCCAGTATCTGTCAAAGTAAACAAGAAATAATATCACCGTAAATATTTTAAGTGCAAAATTATAAAGAAGATCCAGAGGCAATATTTTCACCAGATTTAAATATATTTCATCTTAATTCTATGCAATGGGCACTTGTTATTAAGATGTCACGTTCCGGTGTGGATTTGACAACATCTGAGGACATAACTCCCACCAGCGATCTTAAAAAGCCATCTTGAAACATTAAATTATTTTCATCTGTTCAGCATTTTTAACCATGTGACAAATTATTGAATTACTAGCCTTGAAAGGCAAGATTTTATTAAAAGTCGTCATTTAGTCCATAATTTGTGCAGAGAGTGGTCTAAGGGACTGCTCTCTTCTGTAAAGAGAATGAGGCATTAATATTTTTAATTTGGTTTCAGTATCCAGCGTTTAACATGGGGTGAAGTCTGTAGTATGATTATGGATGAAAACAAATCAGATATTTTTTTTGTTTGTTTTAGATTGGATTAGAGATACAGCGTTGAAACAGGCCCCTTCACCCACCCAGTCCGTGCCGACTAGCGATCGCCCGTTCCCTAGTCCCTCACACACTCCCATCACACTAGGGGGCGATTTACAGAGGCCAATTAACCTACAAACCCGCACGTCTTTGCAGTGTGCGGGAGGAAACTGGAGCACCCGAAGGAAACCCACGCAGGTCACGGGGAGAACGTACAAACTCCGTCCGGACAGCACCTGTAGTCAGGATCAAACTCGGGTCTCTGGCGCTGTGAGGCAGCAACTCTACCGCTGAGCCACACAATGTGTCGCTTTGTGCATCTGCTAGTTATTTTGTGCTCATTTGAACAGAGACTTTGTGATGAAACATAACAAAGGAAGTACCATCACCCATGGGGATTAAACCAGCGTTTCTGATACCACCCCCTCCACTCCTTTTCACAGCAACTTAGGGCGGCATGGTGGTGTGGCGTTTGAGTTGCTGCTTTACAGTGCCAGGGCCCCAGGTTCGATTCTGACTACAGGTGCTGCCTGTCCCGCTGAGTTACTCCAGCACTTGTGTCCTTTAATGTAACTGGTGTTTGATGGGGGTCGGCATTGACCCGACGGTCAGCGGGACAGGCAGCATCCCTGGAGAGAAGGAATGGGCGAGGTTTCGGTTCGAGACCCTTCTTCAGACTGTGAGTCAGGGACAGAGAGACACACACACACCGAGATATGGAAGGGTGAGGCATGAAAACGAGAAATTAAAGGGGCTGCAGTTGAAGGAAAATGTAGACTGGATCATTGCTAGCGGAAGGGAAGGTGACAACGAGGTGTACAGTCAGTAATATTTAATCAGGAGGACAGTGAAACAAGTCGGGGAACTTGGGTGGGGGAGGGACGGAGAGAGAGGGAAAGCAAGGGTCACTTGAAGTTAGAGAAATCAATATTCATACCGCTGGGGTGTAAGCTGCCCAAGCGAAATACATGATAGCTGTGTTCTGTCTGATTGCTAATGAGCCATAGCCAGAATCTTATTACTGAGCAAATATTGCATTTAAAGTGGAACGTCAGCCAAAGGCAAAGTGGAATCAATGTGAACTGCAGGCGGGGGATTGAGCTCAGCGCTTTCACACAAGTTCTCTTGAGTCTAGCTGCTCCACAGACAATGTTAATTGTCACAATCAGCAGTGACCAAGAGCCATTCTGTGCTTCCAGCTACCAACACCACTCGGGTACTATCACCCACATTCCAAAAACAAATAGGTTTGTAGGTCTGAAGAATGGTCCCGACCCGAAACGTCACCCATTCCTTCTCTACAGAGATGCTGCCTGTCCCGCTGAGTTACTCCAACATTTTGTGTCTATCTTCGATGTAAACCTGCCTCTGCAGTTCCTTCTCACACAGATTTGCAGGCTTCTGTAAAATGTCTATAGTTCCTAGTGTGTGTGGGACAGTGCTTGTGCATGGGCCTAACTTTATTCCTATCACTTATGGCTTTATGACACGGTGGGTTGAAGGGCCTGTTTCCACGCTGTATTTCTAAAGTTTAATGTGGTCTAATCTCTGGTCTGAGTGTCCTCCCCAATTTCCCTATTGATGACTAATCTACACGGATGACTCCTGAGCTTTCAGCAAGCACCAGGGTGTAAACATCATTATCATGTCTGCTTTATCGACCCTGTACCAGAATTAAATGATCTCTCACTGATTACCTCTGAAAATAAATCACTTGGTTTTCACTTTTCTAATAGGGCATGAGATGATTCAGCCTTTAGTAATGCTTCATGCCTCTGAGCACATGCAGAGTTGTAATGGCACATCTAATGTTATGCCCCTGTCCCACTTAGGAAACCTGAACGGAGACCTCTGGAGACTTTGTGCCCCACCCAAGGTTTCCGTGCGGTTCCCGGAGGTTGCAGGTGGTTGCCGGAGGTTGCAGGTAGTGGAAGCAGGTAGGGAGACTGACAAAAACCTCCGGGAACTGCACAGAAACCTTGGGTGGGGTGCAAAGTCTCCAGAGGTTTCCGTTCAGGTTTCCAAGTGGGACAGGGGCATTATCTGGTGTTCTATGCTCCCAAAACAGAAGGATGAAGCAATGCACAACAGCGATTGCCTCATAAAGAACACAAACCAGTACAGGCCCTTCGGCCCACAAATTCCATCCACATTAAACTAATCTCCCGTGTCTGCACATCTATAAGCTTCTTAAAGCTTCGGCCCACCGAGTCCGTGCCGACCAGCGATCACCCCGTACACTAGCACCATCCTACACACGAGGGACAAATTAGGATTTTCCAATTTTACTGAAGCCAATTAACCTACAAGCCTGCACGCCTTTGGAGTGTGGGAGGAAACCAGAACACCTGGAGAAAACCCACCCGGTCACAGGGAGAAACTACAAATTCTATACAGACAGCACCCGTAGTCAGAATCAACCCCGGGTCTCTGGCGCTGTGAGGCAGCAACTCTACCGCTGCGTCACCGTGCTGTCTGTAATTTACATCTGAAGAAGAGTCTCGACCCAAACGTCACCTATTCCTTTTCTCCAGAGATGCTGTCAGACCTGCTGCTATTCCAGTTTTTTGTGTCTATCTTTCATTTACGTCTAAGTCATTTACATATATTTCACAAACAATTAATTTTCACTTTTCTAATCGAGCATGAAATGATTCTCTAATAGTGTGTGTTGCTGATTATAATTGTTACATCCATTGTATTGCTAGTCTTCTGCTCCCAAGACAGGAAGCATAAAGCGATTTGCAACAGAATACCACAGTAAACAAGCCGTTATTTCTCCGAGTAACCCTTACATCCCCTCTGTCTCCGTCTCTCTCCCACCCAGCTAGTTTAATCGTCAGTATAACTCGTTATCACCTCCCCCGGGGTCAACAATGGACCATTGTGGGCCCCACCTTTCCTTGATCCTCATTGCTTTTTGCAAATCTTTCATTCACCTGATCTATATCAGTATCTATATCTCTCCTTTCCCTTTACCCTGACTCTCAGTCTGAAGAAGTGTCTTGACCTTAAAACGTCACCCATTCCTTCTCTCCAGAGCTGCTGCCTGACGCGCTGAGTTACTCCAGGAAAGGTGGAGTAAAGAACCTGTCCCATGGTGGACATTTTCGGCGACTGCCGGCGTCATTGACTGATGTATCAGGGTCGCTGAAAGATTTTGAACATTTCAAAATCCAGTGGCGACAAAAAAAAACATTGTCGAGACACTTGAGGACACACCGCACGTTAATACGTCATCACGCTGCGACCTTTTCGTTGATCTGATATATCAGTCAATGTTGCCGGCAGTCACCGAAAAAATCTCGAGGTGGGACAGGCCCTTAACAATGACAGCATTTTGTGTTTATCTTCGGTGTAAACCAGCGTCTCCAGTTCCTTCCTTCACATTTAATTTCAGGGTCATCTCTGTGAAACGACTGGAGTGTTAGTAGAGCTGCCGTCTGTATATCTGGCCATACCTGTGCCCACAAACAGAACATCATACTGGCCCCGGAGAGTCTGGACCCTGTCCACAGCCAACTCTGTGTATTTAACATGCTTCTTCATTAGCAAGGGATGACTCTTGATACTCTCTTCCATCAGAAAATGGTCCTTGGCAAAATTCAATACTTTGTCTGGCATTTGGAACGAAGAGGTTATGTTCATTGCTCTTGCCCTGTCCGTGATACACTGAGAGAGGGGGAGATAACAAAAGACATGCTTACATTCATTAATTAACATTTAATGCTAACATTTCTTTGGTTAGTATGGGTGTCAGGGGTTATGGGGGCGAAGGCAGGAGAATGGGGTTGAGAGGGAAAAATAGAACAGCCATGATTGAATGGCGGGGTAGACTTGATGGGACGAATGGCCTAATTCTGCTCTTATCACTTATGAACAGCACCCAAGATCCGTTTGTGTTTGAGATCAGATATTACACGGTGCTGGTTTGTCCATTGCAGTCAGTAGACAACAGGAGTCCAAGAGCCAACTCCACAGAGATTTCATACTCCGTGAATCTATCAATGGAAAGTGACAGGAGGCAGCCAGTTACTGCACACACACTTCTACCTACACACCCTTCAAGCAACTAATGGACCTTTTAAATAAAGAACAGCCCATTTATTCAGCCACAAACCTGTCAAAACTTCCAGCGTGCCCTGTATGGGATTGTACGAGCTTGTGTCCTCGATCCCCTTGTGAAGGTGTGATTCATATCACAGGGGAATGTCGGAACTGTGTGTTTTTGGATCAGGAACATCCTCAGACATGTGGACATGGGTTTGGTCAGGAAGGGAAGATTGAAGACACAAAACGCTGGACAGGCAGCATCTCTGGAGAGAAGAAATGGGTGAGGTGAACTCAAAGTACAGATGTACACACAGTGGCGCCAATCTGGGAACCAAAGTTCAGTTTATAGTTTAGAGATACAGTGTGGAAACAAGCCCTTCGGCCCACCAAGTCCGTGCCAACCAGCGATCCCCACACACTAATACTATCCTATATACTAGGGACAATTTACAAATTTTACCAAACCGATTAACCTACAAACCTATATGTCTTTAGAGTTTGGGAGGAAACCGGAGCACCCAGAGAAAACCCACGCAGGTCACGGGGAGAACGGACAAACTCTGTACAGACAGCACCAGACAAGGTGGTTAAAGTACAAGAACGCTTTCTGATACTTACTGCGCCAGGTCTTGGCTCTGGGGGATTCTGGTTGTAAGGATACCACTGCTGTGTTTCTCTGTTCACCTCCATGTATCTCCCGGAGAAGGCTCTCACAACATCAGCCATGGAGAAAGCACAAACTGCAGACGATGCTGCTCCACCTTTATACCTGAGAGGAGAAACAACAAATAAGATCATTGCTCAAGCATGCGTTGCCATCTCCAGTTCCTGCAATAATGTGGCTCTAAAGGTATTTGTAAAGTGTTGCATTAAATAGAAACCCCTAATCAAGTCATAATGTCATATAAGGAATAGGAGTAGAATTAGGCCATTCGGCCCATCAAGTCTACTCCGCCATTCACTGATCGATCACTGCCTCCTAACCCCCATTCTCCTGCCTTCACCCCATAACCTCTGACACCCGCTCTAATCAAGAATCTATCTATCTCTGCCTTAAAAATATCCACTGACTTGGCCTCCACAACCTCTGTGGAAAAGAATTCCACAGATTCACCACCCTCTGACTAAATAAATTTCTCCTCATCCCCTTACTAAAAGAACGTCCTTTAATTCTGAGGCTGTGGCCTCTAGTCCTAGACTCTCCCACTGGTGGAAACATCCTCTCCACATCCACGCTATACAAGCCTTTCACTGCTCTGTATGTTTCAATGAGGCCCCCCCCTCATTCTTCTAAACTCCAGCGAGTACAGGCCCAGTGCCGACAAACACTCATCACAGGTTCACCTATTCACTCCTGGGATCAATCTTGCAAAACTTGTAAAATTAAAAGACTTGTAAAAGTCACAATATTGAAGACAAATTTCAGCAAACCCATGGAAATTGAGGAAAAAAGTCACTAATATTGCAAGGTGCAAAGAACCTAAATTTTAATATTTAATCTCTGCCCTGCCCAGTTCCATCATTAATGAAAGTTCAAAATAATATTTTGAAAATCCAGATTTTATTTAACATATCCTGTAGATTCAGCCTATCATGATCTAACTGGAGAGGCAACAGACAGCTACTAATTTGTATTTCAGATACAAGCTAGTAATATTCACATACCACTGGGAACTAAAGACTCCATAAAAGGTTATGTTTTTCCAATATTCTTTTCCCGGAGACAGAACAAACATATCCTGAATGACATTAAATGGGAAGCCATCATCTGGGAGAGAGCAGGAGAGCTGGGCTTTCAGGAACGTTGTCCACCTTTTCTGAAGAACTCGCTCCCCTCCAATGTCTCCCTACGGAAAGATAGATCACGGATCATTGTCACAGTCAGACAGCACGCGCAAGAGATAACTCAGCTGCTTATAACGCTGTTGGTCTTCAAAACCCAGCTAGATAAACATTATTTATGTTAGTCCCCTTATCCTGTATCGTTACACTGTGAACGGCTCGATTGTAATCATGTGTAGTCTTTCCACTGACTGGTTAACACGAAACAAAAGCTTTTCACTGAATCTCGGTGCACGTGACAATAAACTACACTGAACTGAACCAAAGTAGACACAAAATGCTGGAATAGCTCAGCGGGCTCAGATTGGTCCTGGTCTTTTCTCGCCTCCAGCTCTTCACCTCCCCCTCAGCTCCCATCCCCCACCCTCCCCCCACCTCCCATCCCCCACCCACCCCCCCACCTCATACTTTCAGTCTGTACAGGGTTCCCGATCCAAAACATCACCCATCCTTTTTCTCTGGAGATGCTGCCTGGCCCACTGGGTTACTCCAGCATTTTATGTCCACGTTCGGAATAAACCGGCATCTGCAGTTCTTTATTTCTACATAAAGTAGGCACAAGGAACAAGCAGATGCTGGCTTATAAAGAAAAGACATAAAGTGCTGGAGTGACCTGACAGAGTCTGAAGAAGGGTCCCGATCAGAAACGTAGCCTATCCATGTTCTCCAGAGATGCTGCCTATCCTGCTGAGTTACTCCAGCACTTTGTGTTTTTTTTAATATAACTACATAAAGATTTAGAAACACAATATCCGCAGATATCTTGCAGTGGGAATACTTTCTTTTCACTGTATCAGAATGCCTTAATATTTTGAAATATTGTTCAAATCACTTCCTTAACTTGCTACAAATCTAGTACAAGATTCTATAAAAAGTATTAAAGTTTTACAAACGTATCCATTTCTTATGCACAAAATCATCTACATCCTCTTTTCTTATCAAAGTGATTTTATTCTAAATTAAGAAGGCAGCTCCTCCCAATAATCATTTTCACTAGGGGTGTCGGTAAGAAGGGTCTTGACCCGAAACGTCACCCATTCCTTCTCTCCAGAGGTGCTACCTCTCCCGCTGAGTTACTCCAGCGTTTTGTCTCTTCCAACCATTTTCACTACATTTTTTGCAACCTAGTGTATTTTGCGCTTATGAGATAACGACAATATGAGTCTCTTATGAGATAATGACAATAAATTGAAATTGAAATTGAATCCAATACTTGTGACAGCATTGTAGTCTCTGGGAGATCCAATCAGTTGGACGGTCAAAAGTTAATTGTATAAAATTGTTTACTTGGTCTGTAAATTCTCATCTTCCTTACACTCCAATGCAATGCTTTTTAATGTTGCAAAAATATGAATCATGTTTTATATATAAAATGTATTAATTAGATTAGGGGCTACAGTGTCAGGTTTTCACATTTCAAAACAATTCGAATTTCTAATGTTGCAAACATATTAATTAAGTAATAAAATTAAATGTATTAATTGGTTTAGAGCCAGTGTCAGATTTTTCAAATTTCAAAATGTTTCACATTTTTAAAGTTGCAAAAATATTACTGAAGTTTAAAAATAAAATGTATTAATTAGATTAGATGGTGTGCTGTCAAGATTTTGAAATTTCAAAACGTTTAGAATCTTGAATGTCACAAAAATATCACTGAAGTTTCAAAAGCAAAATGTATTAAAATAATTAGATGGTGTGCTGTCAGATTTTCAAATTTCAAAATGTTTAGGATTTTTTAACATTGTAAAACTGTTACTGAAGCTTAAGAATAAAATGTATGAATTAAATTGGCCTCGAACAGCTTCAGCAGATGATGCTAAAATAGCCATCAATAGCCAGGAATGATCTGCACATTTTTGTCATCTTCTGCTGCAGTATTTAATCATTCATTTTGGCTGCTGGTTTAATTGTCATCTCCACTTTATGATTTCTGAACGTTTCTATGCCTTTGTCCATTTTGTGTGCTTCAGAACCACTGTTCCCCCTTAAACAATCCATCACTATCTCCACCACCCCCCTCCACTTCCCATTTATTTTCATTACAACCAGAAGGTGCAGTAAATGTTAGCACAGCTCAGGAGAAATCAATGGTGGCTGCTTAAGCAGTGGTACTTTGTCATGTGACGAGCTGCCTCTGATTATCACATCAATGTTTAATAGCTCAGCATACTTAAGGGTGAAATTTGGAAGACCGCTATTATCTCGTTCAATAATGCCGCTGAAAAATGACAAAGCCTTTAGAGGTATGGAACAGCGACTAATGGGACTGACAGAGTCCGAATGACAGATAAAGCTACGCTTCTTACTACCGACTGGGCGAAATAAGTGAACAACATAATTAAACGAGACAGTGCAATTCACTGACTTTAATAACGATTTCACCGTGACTATTACTAGGTCACAGGGATTGGAAAGATAAAACTTGATAAACCAAATCAATTTGATCAAATCTTCATCTCCAATTACAGAATAATAGAGAATCTATTGATAACTTCTTTGCTATCCAAAGCCGTGTGACATGTACAGCATACCAACAACTTCAAAACGTCCAATGGCATTATATTAAACCTCATTATTTCACTATCCAGCTATTAAAGACGTGTACCACCACCTTTTTGACACTGATCTGAAGTATATGGTGGATGTTTCCAGATGGAGATGTCCAACACTAGAGGGCATCGTTACTGTATAACAAAGAAATTGCAGAGAGCTGTGGACGCAGCCCAGACCATCACACAAAGCAACCTCCCTCCCATTTACTCCATCTACACCTCACGCTGCCTCGGCAAGGCCAGCAGCATCACCAAGGCCCAGTCTCACCCCGGCCACTCCCTCTTCTCCCCTCTCCCGTTGGGCTAGAGGTACAGAAGTGTGAAAACGCACACCTCCAGATTCTGATCCCAGCAGTTATCAGCCAACTGAACCGTCCACTACCACTAGCGAGAGGTCCTGACCCCCCATCTTCCTCATTAGGGACTGTTGGACTATCACCGTCGATGCTCACTGCCCTTTTCACAGTTTACACGGACGATTAAACCTTCTTGCAGATTTTAAATAAGTGCCCTGAATAGCCCACTGTGCAATCTGCTACTGTTTGTAATTAGACACAGTTTCATCAGAAAGTAGACCTTTCAGCACAATATTCCTGCACCATTTCTCACCTCCTACGGCAAATCCACTCTCGATTCTCTCTCCCTGCTCTTTAACAACCTGCTCAATCTTTCCTTTCCCTCATTTGTGGAAACCTAATTCATTGTTGCAACAGCTAAATTGTAACAAGTCTATTCCTATCCTAATAATGGAACATTTTCTTGAATGACTTCCTCTGGTAATTGTTTTTGTAGAAGAGTTACTGTCTTTTTATTGTTGGTCTGGCAGTAACAATTTCCCAATGATATCATTAGTTCTTTGTTTGATTTTTATGAGGTACTGATGAATTTAAAATAAAACACGCTGGGCAGTGGTAGAGTTGCTGCCTTACAGCGCTTGCAGCACCAGAGACCCAGGTTCCTTCCTGACTGGTTAGCACTCAACAAAGCTTTTCACTGGTAAACAAAAATGCTGGAGAAATTCAGCGGGTGCAGCAGCATCTATGGAGCGAAGGAAATAGGTAACTTTTCGGGCCGAAACTCTTCTTCAGACCCAAAGCCTTTCACTGTATCTCTGTACATGTGACAATAAACTAAACTAACGACCTTTTATTCTGAGGCGGTGGCCTCTGGTGCTAGACTCTTCCACTAGTCTCTCCACATCCACTGTATCCAGGCTTTTCACTGTTTGATGATACAAGTGTAACAGGATTGGAAGAAGATTGTACAAAGGTTGCCTTGTGATACACAATCCTTAAGGCTTTAATTGGAGGAAGAAGTCATCAACTTTTATATTATATAAGGGCGGCACGGTGGCACAGTGGTAGGGTAGTTGCCTGGGTCCCGGGTTCAATCCTGACTACGGGTGCTGTCTAGACAGGGTTTATACGTTCTCTCCGTGACCTGCGTGGGTTTTCTCCAAGATCTTCAGTTTCTTCCCACACTCCAAAGACGTACAGGTTTGTAGGTTAGTTGGCTTGGTGTAAATATAAATTGTCCCTAGTGTGTGGAGGGTAGTGTTAATGTGCGGGGATCATTGGTCGGTGGGACGAAGGGCCTGTTTCTGTGCTGTATCTCTAAACTAAACTTGAACGATTCTAAGTTAACATCTCAGCTGGTTTTACTTCCCATTGTATCTGCTTGGTGCCTGGACTTTCATTAGTTGTAGGGGAGAGAACAGTGAGGGCATTTTTGTGCTATACGACGTTTTGATTTTTATTGACAATTTATTTTATATATTGTTCTCGAGTTCTCAGACTCCAACAGTGGATGTGAGCTCAAATCCTTTTCATTATTAGTTTAAACCCTTGATAGTTAGTCCATGCCCTGTGATGTCTGCTGCACCACATTGTCAGATCCAGATAAGTTCATAAGAGCAGAAATTGGCCATTCGGCCCATCAAGTCTACTCCGCCATTCAATCATGCCTGATCTATCTTTCCCTCTCAACCCCATTCTCCTCCTCTCCCCAAACCAAGAAAGACCCCTCTCTTCTGACTGGACTTACGTCACAAATTCGGGCTATCCGTGAAACGATCGTATTCTCAAAAAAATCAAATTCTTTGCCAGTTTCACTGAAGAAGAAATAAATCTTCCCATCATCTGTGCCGGGATTCTCCTGGATAAACTCCGAACCCACGAATGATGGATCTGTAAGTCGGGAATAAAATTAGCTGTTAGAAAAACCATTCAGTTCGTGAATTAAGCACGGAACTGCAAACAAACTGCAAAAAGCAAACAATGTTGGCATTTAATTAAAATTACAATATTTTCACAGTTCACTTTGACGTTTAACATTTGTTAACTGAAGCATAAAGTCCATCATGAAGTTAATTGAGGTGAGCGTTAACGGTTTGTTTAACCATCGAACACTCGCTGTGTAGAAGTGCAAGGTTTATATTGCATTCTGTGGAGTTCAGCAACGTATTATCTTCTGCATCCTAAAAGGGTCATGTCTAATGTGTCTGTATTAAACCAGGGCTTTAGGTTAGTTTAATTTAGAGATACAGCGTGGAAACAGACCCCTTTGGCCCACTAGGTCTGCGACGACCAGTGGTCTCTGCACACTAACACTGTCCTACACACACTAGGGACAATTTACAATTCACAGTGGCCAATTAACCTGCAAACCTTCATGTCTTTGGAATGTGGGAGGAAACTGGAGCACATGAAGAATACCCAGGGGGGGGGGGAAACGTACAAACTCCGTACAGACAGCACCCGTAGTCAGGTCCGAACCCGGGTCTCTGAGACAGCAACTCATGTGGTTCTCAACTCCACCAACATTATAGATCTCTGCACATCCGAGCTTGGCTTGGTGATCCAGGGCAAGCAGAGATGTAAAGATGATTGATATGTTCTTGGAGTAATAATATAATCTAAGAGAAAGTATTTGCTGGTGTGGTCAGCAGGACCACTGCCCCATATTTCCATCTGTAAACGCGAGTCTAGTGGACTGTGAGACTGGGCGGCCACAACTACAGACCACTGTTTACACTTATCCTTCCATCCTTCCTCAAAGGTGGGAGACCCTTCAAGGAATGCGTGACCTTTCGGGACGAGACATTTGTTGCATGGAACTTACCCTGAAGCCAATTGAGAGAATTCTCTGTCTTTAACGGTGGTTTATTCCCCAGACTTCTGGAAATAATTGGTTCATTGCCTTGAAAGTTGCTGACAGTTCCTGCATATAATTCCTCCTCTGGAAAAATAAAGACAAATTAATACCAAAAAATCGTCATTTGCATTCTTTAATATTTAATTAATAATCTTGCCATTCCTGAATATCTCATGTTAAGGGCCTGACCTACATATGCAACGTCACCCCGCGACATGTCACCTGTATGGTGGTGAGTAGTCGCCCAAAGAGTCGCGCCTTTTTCTGGTCACCGCTAGATCTTCAACATGTTGAACATTTTTGGTGACCTGCTGCAACTAAGACGGGTGCCGGCAAGTTGCCGAAAAAATCGCGTAAGTGGGACAGGCCCTTTACTCTTCCAATGTGTAAAACATTGAAACAAGGAACTGCGGATGCTGGTTTACACAAAAGGACGCAAAGTGCTGGAGTAAAGGGTCTACCCCACGTGGCCGTCATTTGCGCGTAAATTACGTGACATCATTTACGCGTCACGATGCACGACGCGCGCAACGTGACATGAACGTGATGTGCGTATGGTGCGCGATGACATAGGCAGTGACGCGCGGCTGCACGCTGCGTAGCAAGATTTTGTGATGTACAAAATCTTCGTGCGCCATCTGACGGCCAAGTGGGACAGGCCCTTAACTCAGTGGGTCAGGCAACATCCCTGGAGAACATGGATAGGTGACATTTCAAGTTGGGACTCTTCTCCTGACTTATTGTAGGGTGGATGGGGGGCGTTGGAGAAGCAATGTAGAAGAGGGGAGAGGCAGAACATGGTGTGACAGGTAATAGATGGACACAGGCAATGGTAACATGATGGTCTACCTACACTGCATCGAATCTCCGTTAATTAGTTTAGTTTAGTTAGGATATACAGTGCAGAAACAGGCCCTTTAGCCCACCGAGTCCGCACCGACCAACTATCACCCCCTATACTAACCCTATCCTACACACACTGGGGACAATTTACAATTACAATTATACCAAGCCAATTAACCTACAAACCTGCACGTCTTTGGAGTGTGGGAGGAAACCGGAGATCTCGGAGAAAACCCACGCAGGTCACGGGGAGAACATGCAAACTCCGTACAGACAGCACCTGTAGTCGGGATCAAACCCGGGTCTCTGGCGCTGTAAGGCAGCAACTCTACCATGTGTCGCCTACAATTAGCAGGAGATTATCCCATGTTTCGTGATATTCTACATGATGAGCAGTGTGACACACATCGATGCTTTTATCAATTATTTTATTTAAGAAGGAACTGTAGATGCTGGAAAAATCGAAAGTAGACAAAAAATGCTGGTGAAACTCAGCAGGTGAGGCAGCATCTTTGGAGAAAAGGAGTAGGCAACATTTCGGGTCAGACCCTTCCTCAAACTGATGTTATTTTATTGTTATTTTGACCACGATGAATAATTTCAGCCTTTCTTAGTTTCACCCCCACCCCCAAACTGCTCCTACTTGAGTGTAATAAAGTTTAACAGGGAGCTATGGGAGCAGAACGGCCTGTCTGATGTTTCAACATTTGAACAGCAGAATTCTTCACTGGGGATAAAATGCCCATTGCTGTGGTTTCCAAATCTCATGCACATTGCAGGCAATTATAACAAGTTATCATGAACAACGACAACTTAAAACCCACTGCTACTCACCAACCATAATTGCAGTTGACTTATATGTGGAGTCAAAAGGACATCGGCCTTTCCCATCCTCCGTTAGAAGATTACCATGGGAACTTTTCACAAGAGAGAAGTCTGCAATTTGCTACAGGGAGAGGATAGTTTAGTTTTGAGATACAGCATGGAAACAGGCCCTTCAGCCCATCTAGTACAGGCCGACCAACAATCACACATACACTAGTTCTGTTATCGAAGTTAGGGGAGATTTTACAGAGAGCCAATTGACCTACAAACCCGGAGTGCGGGAGGAAACTGGAGCTCCTGGGAAACCGGAGCTCCAGGGAGGACGTACAAACTCTGTACAGACAGCATCCGAGGTCAGGATCGAACCCGGGTCTCTGGCGCTGTAGGGCAGCAACTCTACCGCAGAACCACATAATATTTTGCCTTTGAATATCTAAAGGTATCAGAGTGAACACTTACAATGTAAGCACAGGTGGGGCTGAAGGCATACGTCCCACAAACATAGACATGAGTCCGGTTCAGCTGCAGCAGGATCTTCATGTAATTGAAGCAGTCGCTCTGCAAAGAGACAAATATCAAGTTTATTTGACTGATAGACTGAGACATTGTTGAACAATTTATTTCTGCAGCAAGAATGCTCACCGATAGACTCTTCCCTTTAAAGTGACATTCCTTCCTCTTCTGCTCTGGAGCTTCCCAAACCACCTGCAGAGAGAAGGATAATGTGGTCAACCATCTCTCAACAACATCATAGACGAGATTTCACAGACGCTATGGAACATTTGCTGTAAATTTATAAACCTTGGCCTCTGCAGCTTCACCACCATTATTCTGCTGTTCAGACTACAGTTAGCAGGCAACTGAACCATCCAATCACAACCAGAAAGCAGTCCTGAACTACTATTTTACTTAATGGCTATCTTTGAATGGACTTTACTGGCTTTACCTTGCATTAAACGTGACCCCCTTATCATGTATCTGTACACTGCGAATGGCTCGATTGTAATCATGTATTGTCTTTCCGCTGACTGGTTAGCAACAAAAACTCTTCACTGTACCTCGGTACACGTGACAATAAACTAAACTGAAACTGAAATGGAAACAGTCAGGAACAGGGAATCACAGCGTGTGGGAAGGAACTGCAGATGCTGGTTTACACCAAAAAAGCTGGAGTAACTCAACGGGTCAGGCAGCATCTCTGGAACAATGGAATAGGTGACGTTTTGGGTCAGGGTCCTTCATCAGACACTGTCTGGTGAACCTAATATAAGTTCATAAAGTTATAAGTGATAGGAGCAGAATTAGGCCATTCGGCCCATCAAGTCTACTATGCAATTCAATCATGGCTGATCTATCTCTCCCTTCTAACCCCATTCTCCTGCCTTCTGCCCATAACCCCTGACACCCATACTAATCTCTGCCTTAAATATATTAATTGACTTGTGGCCTCCACAGCCGTCTGTGGCAACGACTTCCACATATTCACCACAACATGATCACATTCAAGTCAAGTCACTTTTATTTCTAGAGCACAACTCTCGTTGACCAACATGCTTTACATTGGTGGAGGTACTGACTAACGTCATACAACATTCTCCAGACATCTCAGGTTCTTTACAGTTAAAAAAAATACTAGAATGTAATGATTTGAAGATATGAAGAAGTCAGCTGTGGCTGCAGAAGAAATAATGTGGGGTAGAATTTAGACAGTGAGAAGAATCATCCAAGGGATTTGCACATGTTTCCAGCAAAGTGTCTCTGTGAAATGTGGATTATAATTTAGGATTATTAACTGGTCACACTTCACTGATTGACTTCAGCCAGACAGACACACAGTTAACTTCAGAAGCAATTGCTCTGTCTGCTCTGTCAGCTCTGGGCTGGGGCAGTGGAGCATAATCTTCCAATCGGGACACACAAAGGATTAGGATTCACCTCCTTTGGGATACAGAGGTGCTTGTGGGCCCCGCGTGTGTGTGTACGAGTGTCAGACGCAGAAATCTCACCAGTCACTCTCCCCGCCACAAGGCAGCTAATGAGGTGGAAAGGTGGGGGGTAGTTTGATGAAGCGTTGTGACTGAATAGTAATGAGACCCTGAGACGCTGGGTCTGGACGTGCAGGTCTGGCAGCTGACAGCAGCTTCCATTTGAACTGCAATTCAACAGCGAAATCCCAACTCCCAATGGATTGGAGTCTGGAGTCAAAGGTCCAAGATGCAGCACGGAGGCGCAGCGGTAGAGTTGCTGCCCCACAGCGCCAGAGACCCGTGTTCCATCCTGACTATGGGTGCTGTCTGTACAGAGTTTGTACGTTCTCCCCGTGACCTGCGTGGGATTTCTCCGGTTTCCTCCCTCACTCCAACGACGCACAGGTTTGTAGGTTAATTGGGTTCTGTAAATTGTCCCTAGTGTGTGTAGGATAGTATTAATGTATGGGGACCGCTGGGCGGTGCTGACTTGATGGGCCGAAGGGCCTGTTTCCGCGCTGTATCACTGATCTAAACTAGACCCTTGAAGAAACTAGTTCTAATTACACCCCCCCCCCCCCCCCCCCCCCCCCCCCCCCCATATATACTACAACAAGCAAAGGAAAAAGGGTTACATATTTGTCATCCGCCAATGTTTTTATTGTCACTTGCACTGAGGTACAGTGAAAAGCTAGATAGACACAAAGTGCTGGAGTAACTCTGTGGATCAGGTAGCATCTCTGGAGAAAATGGAAAGGTGGTGTTTCGGATCAGGATCTTTCTTCAGACTCCAGAGATGCTGCCTGATCCACAGAGTTAAAATATCCCTCACAATTGAGAAGAAGAAGATTAGATTAGATTAGATTCGTTTATTGTCATTCAGACCTTTCGGTCTGAACGAAATTTTGTTTCCCTGCAGTCATACATATAATTAAAAAAATGACAAAAACACACAATCAACACAAATTTAACATCCACCACAGTGAGTTCACCAAACACCTCCTCACTGTGGTGGAAGGCAAAATCTTAAAGTCTCTGTCAATTGGATTAATTGGCATTGATAGGGCAGAGTAAGGAAGGTTCATTTTGTGCAGAGAAGTTTAGTTTAGCTTAGTTATTATTATAGGTAGACAAAAATGCTGGAGAAACTCAGCGGGTGCAGCAGCATCTATGGAGCGAAGGAAATAGGCAACGTTTTGGGACGAAACGTTGCCTATTTCCTTCGCTCCATAGATGCTGCTGCACCCGCTGAGTTTCTCCAGCATTTTTGTCTACCTTCGATTTTCCAGCATCTGCAGTTTCTTCTTAAACAATTAGGTATTATTATCCTGTGTACCGAGGTTTGCATGCTGTTCAGCCAAAGACTATAAATTACTCCAATCAAGCCGCCCACAGTGAACAGATACAGGAGGAAGGGGATAACATTAAGTGCAAGATTAAGTCCAATTTGTAGATCAGTGGTTCCCAACCTTTTTTTGGCCATGCCCCACCTAATCACCTCTAAAATCCTGATGCCCCCCCATGTGGTGATATATAATTCTTATCATTTAAAAAGTGAACTCTGTTTCAGCTGAAGAAGCTTAAAACGCCAATACCTTGGTTTAAACAAGCTTCAAAAGAACATGGCATCCATGAAAAAGAAAAATGAAATAAACAAAAGACAGTTAAAGTTCTGAGCAAGAAATTACTAAAAAATTGTAAAAAAAAAAAAAAACGAAAATTTGGACCCAGACCTCCTCAGTTGCGCTCAATTGCCCCCCTTAAAAATCAAATTGCCCCCCTTAAAAATCAAATTGCCCCCCTGTGGGGCGTACGCCCCACGTTGGGAACCACTGTTGTAGATAGTTCAAATAAATACTTTCAGATAAATGTGAATGTACCTCATTCTTGAATTGGTTGGGAGCAATATCTAAAACATCCAGAGAGAAGACGGCGTCTCTTGCCCCGACATAGAGGGCTCCTCCATCAGCACTCAACAACAGCTTGGTGTAGTTGTGTACGCCGTCTCTGTAGAACAGTTTGACCACTCTGTTTGTGTCATCTGTAAAAGAACACAATCACGGGTTAGAGCCAGCTGAGGTAGAATGTGTGGGGAAGTGAATGAGAATGAGGAGGGAATTTTAAACCGTACAATCCGTGTAAAAGGGATGGTTGGAATGGACATGTGCAGGAAGGAACTGCAGATGCTGGTTTAAACCTAAGAGAGGCACAAAGTGCTGGAGTAACTCAGCAGGTCAGCCAGCATCTCTGGAGAACATGGATCGGTGATGTTTCAGTTCGGGACCCTTCTTCAGACTGAAGCAGTCACGTGCTCATGTTCTCCAGGGATGTCTGACCCGCTGAGTTACTCCAGCACTTTGGGTCATTTTTTGTAAACCAGCATCTTCAGTTCCTTGCCTCTACATTTGTTCAAATGCCAGTCCGCAGAAGGGTCCCGACCTTTAAATTCACCCATCCATGTTCTCTAGAGATGCTGCCTGACCCGCTGAGTTACTCCAGCACTCTGTGAAACGTCACCTATCCATGTTCTCCACAGATGCTGCCTGACCCACTGAGTTACTCCAGCACTCTGTGAAACATCACCTATCCATGTTCTCCACAGATGCTGCCTGGCCCGCTTAGTTACTCCAGCACTCTGTGAAACGTCACCTATCCATGTTCTCCACAGATGCTGCCTGACCCGCTGAGTTATGGTGCAGCAGCATCTATGGAGCTAAGGAAATAGGCAACGTTTCGGGCCGAAACCCTTCTGGAAATAGGCAATGTTTCGGGCCGAAACCCTTCTGGGTTTCGGCCCGAAACGTTACCTATTTCCTTAGCTCCATAGATGCTGCTGCACCCGCTGAGTTACTCCAGTTACTCCAGCACTCTGTGAAACGTCACCTATCCATGTTCTCCACAGATGCTGACCCGCTGAGTTACTCCCACTGAGTTACTCCAGCACTCTGCGTTCTACGCAAGCTCCCATGGGGTGACGCCTGTGCGGTCGTGAGTAGTCGCCCAGAGAGTCGGACCTTTTTCTGGTTGCCACTTGACTTTCAACATGTTGAATATTTTCGGCAACTTGCTGCGACTATAACGGGTGCCGGCAAGTTGCCGAAAAAAATTGTGTTAAGTGGGACAGGCCCTTTAGTGTGGAACGGTGGCACAGTGTTAGTGTTGCAGCCTTACAACACTGAAGAACATTGAGATGGAAGCTGACCTTAGGAATTCTAAGTGCACAATCCACAACATATACCCCATATATTTCAAAAATGGCTTGCACGGTGGCGTAGCAGTAGATGTCCTGCCTTACAGCGCCAAAGACTCAGGTTCAATCCTGACCACTGGTGCTGTCTGTACAGAGTTTGTATGTTCTCCCCGTGACCGCGTGGGTTTTTCTGCTGCTTCAGTTTTCTCCCACGCTCCAAACATGTACAGGTTTGTAGGTTATTAGCCTTGGAATTATTGTAAATTTTCTCTAGCGTGTAGGTTAATGTCAGTGTGCAGGAATCGCTGGTCGGCACGGACTCAGTGGGTCAAAGGGCCTGTTTCCGCGCTGTATCTCTAAACCAAACTAAAATAAAATTTCCAGTACTTGCAGTCTTGTATTGCTTCTTCCTGCTCTAGTGATGTGGAGTTGTCTGCTGAGATGTTGAATGATCCATTGACATTCTCTCTAACAAAAATAAGGGCTTCAGCTTCAGCCTAAGTGCATACCACTTGTGGTTTGTGGCATGGAGCTACTGCTGTGTTTACAGATCAGAATCTCAAATTGACCTTCCTTGAACGTACACTTTGGCATTTGCCAACAATGTGGGTGTGTGGTGTTGTAAGCGCAGTGGCCCATGGACGGAATGATTCCACGTCATCGTGGACCAGCTGTGGGCAATCACCAGCTTCTTGCAACTAGTCGGAAGCGCATAGAGATCCGATATTTAATCTGTCTCATCCTCTGCAGACACTGCCTGGCATGTAAAGGTTCCAGCTATTTGTATAGTCGAGTCATCCAGCATTTGGTGTAAAACTCTAGGTAGACAAAAATACTGGAGAAACTCAGCGGGTGCAGCAGCACCCATGGAGCGAAGGAAATAGGCAACGTTACCTATTTCCTTCAGGGTTTCGGCCCGAAACGTTGCCTATTTCCTTCGCTCCATAGATGCTGCTGCACCCGCTGAGTTTCTCCAGCATTTTTGTCTACCTTCGATTTTCCAGCATCTGCAGTTCCTTCTTAAACTGGTGTAAAACCCTCTTGGATCGACCAACCCTCCCATATTTGTAATGTCAGAGTCGGAGTGAGGCTAAATGCCAATTGGAGTAACAGCATCTCTCGTTTTCCTTATCCCTTACCAGTCTGAGGAGGGGTCTCGATCCAAAATGTCGCCCATTCCCTCACTCCAGAGATGCTGCCTGTCCTGCTGAGTTACTCCAACATTTTGCCTCTATCTTTCGTTTAAACCAGCATCTGCAGTTCCTTCCAACATATTTGAACAGGTGACCACTCCAGAAACAGCAACAATGAACACCTTCCCATCATCTCAACAATGATCATGTGGTCATCAACAGAAATGCCCAACAAGTTCAAGTCATAGGAGCAGAATTAGGCCATTCAGCCCATTGAGTCTGCTCCGCCATTCAATCATGGCAGATATATTTTTCCCTCTCAACCCCATTCTCCTGCCTTCTCCTCATAATCTTTGACAGCCTTACTAATCAAAAATCTGTCAACCACAACTTACCCCAAACCCAGTGAATGTCCTCCATTAATTGGCTGTGTCAATTAATTCCACAGATTCACCACCCTCTGACTCTTATTTCCATTCTAAAGGTACGTCCTTTTATTCTGAGGCTGTGTCCTCTGGTCCTAGACTCTCCCACTGGAAGAAACACCCTCTCCACATTCACTCTATCCAGGCCTGTCCTAGTAGGCCTGATAGATTTTGTGGTGTTGCGCTCATACAGTGCTTGTATATCTATAAACAAATATAGTTACCTCAACGAGTCTATCTATTTATATTGCCAATTAAGGCACGGTGGTGCAGTGGTAGAGTTGCTGCCTTATGCCCCTGTCCCACTTAGGAAACCTGAAAGGAAACCTCTGGAGACTTTGCGCCCCACCCAAGGTTTCCGTGCGGTTCCCGGAGGTTGCAGGTGGTTGCCGGAGGTTGCAGGTAGTGGAAGCCGGTAGGGAGACTGACAAAAACTTCCGGGAACCTCACGGAAACCGCACGGAAACCTTGGGTGGGGCGCAAAGTCTCCAGAGGTTTCCGTTCAGGTTTCCTAAGTGGGACAGGGGCATTACGATCCTGACTACGGGTGCTATCTGTGCAGAGTTTGTACGTTCTCCCCGTGACCTGTGTGGGTTTTCTCCGGGTGCTCTGGTTTCCTCCCACACTCTAAAGACGTACAGGTTTGTAGGCTAATTGTATTTGGTTAAAATTGTAAATTGGCCCTAGTGTGTGTAGGATAGTGTTAGTGTACGGGGTGATCGCTGTTCAGCATGGACTCGGTGGGCCGAAGGGCCTGTTTTCGCGCTGTATCTCTAAAACTAAACTAAACGTGTGTTGAAGATGTGACCTCATACTGTGACGGCCAGGATTTTATCATGTTTGGATCGTTAACCAGTCACATTTTTCTGTTGACAGAAGTTGCAACACTAATGCCGAGTGACATTAAGCAGAATGTTTCAGAGAAACAATTAAAAAATCAGGCACTTCCTTCCAGAGTGTTCTCCGTACTTGAATCGTGTAGCAATCCTATTGCAGAAAAGTGCTGCTTCCCGTGCAAGTCAACAAGGGGAAGCCAGCTGCTGTTGACATCTGGAATGCATTCCAAATGACAAGAGAAAGATTTATCAAATGCTGAACTTACACTCCAGGGAAGAAGCATAACTCAGAGAAAAATGTGGGGAATATATATATATATCTCTTGGTCCCCTCTCCCCCGACTCTTAGTCTGAAGAATGGTCTTGACCCAAAACGTCACCCATTTCTTCTCTCCACAGATGCTGCCTGTCCCGCTGAGTTGCTCCAGTTTTTTTGTGGCTGTCTTCAGTCCTCCATTCCCATAGTAATTATACCCATTGTAAATTGGTCTCACAAATTGTGAGACCATTCTTCCGACCCCTTTGTCTCGACCCAAAACATCACCTATTCCTTTTCTCCACAGATGCTGCCTAACCTGCTGAGTTACTCCAGGTTTTTGTGTCCATTTTCGGTGAAAGCCAGCACCTTCAGTTCCTTCCTACATATATTAAACAAAAATCAATAAGGAAATAACCCCAATATTAGTGCAAAGAAAGCCCAACGTACTGAGAGCAACCAAAGGCAGTTCACGGTTCACAGTTCAGTTAGTGTTCAGGGGTCTGATGTTTGTTGGGTGAAGTGAATGAAAGTTACCAAATATAAAACTCACACAAAGTATTGGTCCATCAGTATTTCCAATGGACCCTAAATGCCACCGTAATGCACCACCTCAGGGGAGCACTCTGAAACATTTCATTGCCAGACTCATCCACCACTGTCCTTCTATGCATCCAGCAGAGCTACAGGCTATCACTCTGCATCACAACCCCTCATGTGGAACCACTCTCTATACTTCACTTCTGCAGTATGTTGTTGGGAAAAGCAGCCAATTACCACATGCCATTATTACAGACTCTCTCCATCCCGTCTGGGTTAACCCTTTAGGTAGGCACAAAATGCTGGAGTAACTCAACAGGACAGGCAGCATCTCTGGACAAGAAGGAATGGGTGACGTTTCAGGTCGAGACCCTAATCCTTCAGCTGCTTGGCGTATATCGGCAGCCACTGTGCAGTGAAGTTCATAAGACCACATGCTTTAAGAGCAGAATGAGGCCATTTGGACCATCAAGTCTACTCTGCCATTCAATCATGGCTGATATATCTTCCCCTCTCAACCCCATTCTCCTGCCTTCTCCCCATAACCCATGACACCCCGTACTGATCAAGAATCTGTCAATCTCCACCATAAAAATATTCATTAACTTGGCCTCCACAGCCGTCTGTGGCAATGAATTCCATTGTGGTATGAAGTCAAGTCAAGAGAGTTTATTGTCATGTGTCCCAGATAGGACAATGAAATTCTTGCTTGAATATTGAATAATGATTTCTCTAACTTCAAGTAACTCTTGCTTTCCCTCTCCCTCCATCTCTCCCCCATCTCCGACTAGTTTAGTTGCCGTCTGAAGAAGGGTCTCGAACCGAAACGTCACCTATTCCTTCGCTCCATAGATGCTGCCTCACCCGCTGAGTTTCTCCAGCATTTTTGTCTACCTTCTGACACACAGTGAGCCTGTGAACACGTTTATTCCCATTAGAACTGATCTGGTAAACAAAGCAGGATTCGCAAAAGAGCAAGATGGATTTTGCAATCATATCTAAAGTACTGCAACCTGTTCATTACACAATTCCAACACTGCCACATATAATCTGCTTCATCTGTGTCGCTACTCCACAACTCGTAATCATCTGCTGAGCAAGTGAATTTCGAGTCTCTTTGAAAGGAAGGCCGGCTTCACAATAACAGATTCTCTAATCGCTCTGCACTGAATGGAAACGGTCTCAGGTTTAAATCAGATACGAGCTGGAACAAGGGTAAGTTCTTTGTTCTCTCCAGTCACTGATGTGGTTATTACCAGGTACAGTCCTCAGCATCAACATTACCCAATGTCACTCCAGCCCCAACATGTCCAGATGCAGGCAAAATCTTCTTTGATACGAGTCATCGCTGACAAATAGCGGTGGTGTGTGGGTGACTTGACCAGGAGGGTCTGAGAGGCTGAGTCACTCCAGTCTGAGACACTGAGTCAGCTGGGAGCTCAGCAGAGGCAGTGGTAAACCTTCACTACCTCTACCGATGTTTAAGAAGGAACTGCAGATGCTGGAAAATCGAAGGTGGACAAAAATACTGGAGAAACTCGGCCCGAAACGTTGCCCATTTCCTTCGCTCCATAGATGCTGCCGCACCCGCTGAGTTTCACCAGCATTTTATGTCTTCCCCCTCTACCAATGCTCTGCAATGCAATGCAGATGCAGGGGAAGTACCAGAGGCCAGTTTAGACGTTGGAGATACAGCACGGAACAGGCCACTCGGCCCACCAGGTCCATGCCGACCAAGTAAGTGTGGCAAGTAAGAATTTCATTTCTTCTATCTGGGACATACGATAATAAATAAAACACTCTTGACTCTTGGCCAGTAACTCCCAGACACTAGCACCATCCTACACACTAGGGACAATTTAAAATTTATACCAAAGGCAATTGACCTACAAACCTGCACGTCTTTAGAGAGTGGTGAAGACCAAAGGGAGGATGTACAAACTCCGTGTGTCGGAAGGAACTGCAGATGCTGGTTTAAATCGAAGACAGACACAAAATGCTGGAGTAACTCAGCGGGACAGAGAGCATCTCTGGAGAGAAGGAATGGGTGATGTTTCGGGTCGAGACCCTTCTTCAGACTAGCAGATGAGCAGGTTGAGAACATAAACGAGAGTATGTATGTTCTGATTAAAATATAGACTAATGAAAACATCCTGTAATTAGTGGAAACATCTTCTCCACATCCACTCATATCTCATCAAAACATCAAAAATAAAGGTGACCAGACCCAAACACTTCACTGGTCAACACTGGTTGACATCGATGCTGTCAGAGGTTGTCGCCAAGTGTCGTAGGTGAATTCCATTAAAATTAGTCCCTGGCAGATGCCTAAAGATTCGCCTAAGTGGGACAGGCCCATTAGATTTAGCTCTTAAAGCTCAAGGAATATGGGGGAAAAAAGCAGGAACGGGGTACTAATTTTAGATGGTAGACAAAAATGCTGGAGAAACTTAGCGGGTGAGGCAGCGTCTATGGAGTGAAGGAATAGGTGACGTTTCGGGTCGAGACCCTTCTTCAGCCTCAAATTTTAAATGATCAACCATGATCATATTGAAAGGCTGAATGGCCTACTCCTTCATCTATTTTTCTATGTTACCCTTGGGTGCCGTCTCTCTCAGCTAGTCAGAAGCAGCAGCAGCTGAAGGAGTGGAGTGATGAGGTCTTCTAATGAACTCTACAGCTCCCTGTCAGTGGCCGGGCTGTGAGGAGGGTGACAGCCACATCATAAACTATTAGGCATCATTCAAACAGCAACGCCTGGAGTATTTCTTGCACAACCATCCCAAACCGCTGTCAGATAAAAGTTCCTTTTAATATTCAGGCTGGTCTTGAAAGGCAGAGCAGTGAAACTATACAGTAAACATGGGACTTCCATGTCTAGGTGGATGCAACGGATGTCTGTCTACATGCAATAATCATTAATCAGGTACCAATTATTAAAAGGACTCCACCGCCCTAAACCAAGGGAAACAATACAGGGAAAGTATAGAAAAACTGTTTAGTTTAGACATACAATGTAGAAACAGGCCCTTCGGCCCACCGAGTCCGTGCCGACCCCCAACACTAACATTATTGTATTGTATTATGGTGGTGGGATCTGGTTTGTTTTATTGTAGTGTAATATATTTTTTTAAATAATTGAATATATTTTTGGAAAAAAAAACAAAAAACACTAACATTATTCTACACACACTAGGGACAATTTACAATTTTACAACGCCAATTGTAAACCTGAACCTATTTGGAGTGTGGCAGGAAACCGGAGCACCTGGGGAAAACCCACACGGGTCACGGGGAGAACATACAAGCAGCACCCGTAGTCAGGATCGAACCCGGGTCTCTGGCGCTGTGAGGCAGCAACTCTACCGCTGCACCACAAAACTTCTCCACCTAAACTAAGGGACATACATTTAGGATGGATATCAGGAGGAATCTCTGTAGTCAGAGGGTGGTGAATCTGTGGAATTTATTGCAACTGACTGTCTTTGGAGGCCAACGTGGGATATATTTAAGGTAGATTCTTGATTAGTACAGGTGTCTGGGGTTACATACCCCTTGATATCCTTTCCTATCAAAGATCCACTGATCTTTGTATTAAAGAGTGCAACCTACTGCATTCTGAAACAAAGTCACAGTATGGTGACAAGGGATTCAGTGATGCACGTCACACCATTCAATCACCTTGCCACACTTTAAACTGGAAAGGGCCTGTCCCACTTACGCGATTTTTTCGGCAACTTGCCGGCACCCGTCATAGTCGCAGCAGGTCGCCGAAAAATGTCAAAATGTTGAAAATCCAGCGGCGACTAGAAAAAGGTACGACTCTTTGGGCGACTACTCACGACCATACAGGCGTCACCCCGCAACAACTTAATTTGTTGCCTCCGACAGAATGATTTGGAAAAATAAATGTCAAGTGATCTATAAATTGTGTGGCAGAAATCAATGAACAACATTAAACAGGGTCAAGAGCCTTAAAGATCATCGAGGTATTGGGAAATCTCTCAGCAAACTTATCTTCACTGACTTTATACTGAAGCGTTTTCACGTGAGTGTGAATCTTGGGAAGAATTACTGCTCTTTCTCAAGTAATTTTTTTTGTGACAGTTTTAGCAATCATTAATCCTTTGGAAGATTGGCACATGATGAAGAATCTCTCTCCATGTTGCCATCAATATGCATGAAGTTAAGCTCTCTACTAAGTGTTTACACAACCATTAAATCTGTGATTATCGGTAAAATGGCTCATGAATTGCCAATACCACTTCAAGACAATATTGATCTGCCTCTTTCATTGATCTACCGTCCACATCCAGCATCCGTTCAGTTTACGTAAAGATTGATTCTCATGCATGCACTGAAAGGGAGGGGAGGGTTGCACAAATCGTTAGACGCCAATTGCTTAACTGGAGGATGAGATGAATGGTTTCACCCTATGTGTGGGAAGGAACTGCAGATGCTGGTTTAAACCGAAGATAGGCACAAAATGCTGGAGTAACTCAGCGGTTCAGGAAGTATGTTTGGAGAGAAGGAATGGGTGACGTTACGGGTCGGGTACCTTCTTCAGACTAGTTTGAAGAAGGGTCTCGACCCGAAACGTCACCCATTCCTTCTCTCCAGAGATGTTGCCTGTCCCACTGAGTTGCTCCAGCATTTTCTTTCTCACTACATTCAATGTTCAGAGGTTTGACTGCGTAGATAAAACTATTTAATTGAATTGTCAGTCTACAGGCTTTACTTCACCAGGACCTGACAGATGCAGCGTGGAAGCAGGCACTTCGGCCCACCGTGTCCGTGCCGACCAGCCATCACACCGTACACTTCACACTAGGGACAATTTACAATTTTTACTGAAGTAAATTAACCTAAAACCTGCACGTCTTTGGAGTGCGGGAGGAAACCGGAGCACCCAGAGAAAACCCACGCAGGTCACGGGGAGAACGTACAAACCCGTGGTCAGGATTGAACCTTGGTCTCTAGCGCTGTGAGGCAGCAACTCTACCGTTGCACCACCACTATGCCTTGGTGTTTACACTGTGGCCACTTGATAAATGGTTCTTTAATCTTTAATGTACATCCCATCATTTTGATATCTGGTGCAGGAAACAACTAATAACTTAAAATGTTGCTGAGCTAGAGTTCAGCCTGAGCTATGTTGAAACAGGAGTGATCCCTGACCCATATCTTTATTTGAGTGGCATAATATCCATTCATTTCATTGCTGTCAATTTTGTTTATTCATTCACAGGATGTAGACATCGTAATTACTGACCATCTCTATCTTCCCTGTAACATTGTCTTCTTCAGCTGCTTCATGTAACTTGGCACAACTAAACGTTTGAGGGGATTTAAGAAGCAATCGCAATTTGGTTTAGTTTGGAGATACAGCGTGGGAACAGGCCCTTCATGCTGACCAACAATCACTCGTTCACTAATTATATCCTGCACAATTTATAGAAGGAACAAAGGAGGTGGAAACGGCGTGGTGGGACCTCCGTGAGGGAGGGAGGAGGGGGGGGGGCAAGGGGACGATGACTTGTCCCATCTGGGAAGAGGTACAGGAGCATTAGCTGCAAAACCAGCAGGATGCTCCTCAGCTTCTTCCCACAGGCTATAAGACTGTTAAATGGACTTTGCCCCCTGCCAAATATCGCGCACAAACCCCCACACTGCAGCAGAGCCACTGTTGTGCCGCTGCCGGTCGGAACGGCTGTTGAATGTTTAGTAGAGTGTTAAATTTGTTCATGACATGTATTTTTTATTTTTATTTCTATTTATTTTTTCATGTACACTGAATGGACACTGGTTGAGCAACGTTTTTTTGTTTCCTCTGGGTATGCGAATACTCAGGAAATGACAATAAAGATATACAATACAATACAATATACAATACAATACAACTTTGGCGGCACCCTTTACCAGCGACTATTTACATGCCCTGGGTACACAAGCAAAGAATTTCACTGTGAATTGTCACCTGTGACAAAGTATTCAATTCAATTCACGGTCGAACTAGGTACCTGAAATTGTAGGATTCAATGTTTATATCCCACTGGGTTACAAGCTAACCAAGCGGAATATCAGGCGCTGCTCCTCCTGTTTGCATGTGGTCTCATTCAGGCAATGGACGAGGCCCAGGAATGAGAATAGGGGTTGGCAACCGGGAGATCCAGCAGGTCTTGGCGGACCAAGCGCAAGTGTTCAGCAAAACGCTCACTGAGTATATGCTTGATATCGCCGATGTAAAGGAGGCCACATCGGAAACAGTACAAGCAATAGATTGGTTTTTTAAACCTCCTTGCAAAATCAATGGCCCTTGAAAGGCTGCAATTTTAATAATATACTTTGCACAAAATCTAGCCTCCATTCCCTGAGCAGCCGTGTTGTAAGGCAGTCTGTCGAAGCATTGCATACACAAAAGCTGACACACCAGGCTCCAGGAAATAATTGAGTTGCAATTTTACTGGAAAGGCTAATAAACCAATGTACCATTAAACCTACTAAATGAATTTCCTCCTGGGGAATAATTATTAAGTGGGTACTCTATTTCAGTTATTGGGTAATTAAATGTGGCGTTATTCTGTAAATTAATCCTTACAGAGTGACTCATTTTACGTCATCATGCAGGTACACTTAGTCAGGTTTCCTGCTGTGACTCACTGCTCCAGTCTGAAGAAGGGTCTCGACCCGAAATCTCACCCATTCCTTCTCTCCAGAGATGCTGCCTGTCCCGCTGAGTTACTCCAGCGTTTTGTGTCTATCTTCGAGTTACTCCCTTTGTTCATCTCTCCCAACCCCTCCCCCCACCTGTTTCCATCTGCCCAGAATCTCTCATCACCTGCTTACAACTACCAGCTACTAGTATCTAGAAACATAGAAAACAGGAGGCATTCGGCCCTTCGATGCATTCAATATGATCATGGCTGATCATCTAAAATCAGTACCCCGTTCCTGCTTTCTCCCCACATCCCTTGAGTCTGTTAGTCCCAAGAGCAAAATCTAACTCTCGCTTGAAAACTATCCCTAAACCCTACCACTACATACTGCTAGAAACACACATCACCTCTGTTCCCTCTCAACCCTGAATATTGACCATTACTAATTATACAAGGGCAAGAGTTCCAGGTATGATAATGATTTTTGGGAACACTATCATACTATAACAGTCCAGGGATGCTGCCTGTCCCGCTGAGCCACTCCCGATTTTTGAGTCTATCTATAAAGCTATTCAATATATGTATAACCGTGGAGAACGCTGGAGGAACCTTGTATATTTCTTGTTGTGTATGCATTTTTTAATTCTGCATTATTGATTAATAAAAAATGTTACCTTTTGTTGATTGACCAAACCGATCATGATAGACCCAAAATGCTGGAGTAACTCAGCAGGACAGGCAGCATCTCTGGAGAGAAGGAATGGGTGACGTCTTGGATGGAGACCCTTCTTCAGACTGAGAGCTTCTTTCTACAACATTATCATGACGTGCGCATGGATAGTGTTATCGGAACGGGACCTCTGCCTTCCAGCGATCTGAAGCTCAATACAACTGTGAGCTTTGCAGCTTGTGCTTTTCTGTCATCCCAGCTGTGTGTAACTGGCATTGCAGCAGGTCCTGTAATTAGATGTTAAGCCTCGGAGCTCAAAACTCGGCGCAGCAGAAGTCTGCAACTCACCAACTCACCTGGGGCTCTGGGCCATGGATGACTATTGAAGCTTTTACAACACAGATTGACAGATTGTTGATGGAAAAAGCACAAAGGGACAAAGAACAAAGACAAGAGAAACAGGAGCTGGTGATGAGGTTAACTGTGATCTGAATGAACCATAGGGCAGACCTGAGGATCATCTCCTGTTCACGATACTCCTGCGTTAGACTGCTGGCAGGCTGTGTCAATATTCAGGAGATGTTTCAGCAGCACACAATCCCCGACGTACGCAACAGCCGACTTGCGTAAACCCACACTTACGCAAACGATTCAGTCCCTCTTGTAGCCAAGGCAGTTTGTAAATTTCTCAACACTGTACGATCACTCAGGTTTACATCGGAAACAAGCCGGCAATGGCGGCCCTGCTTACCCAGAAGGCCGTGGGGCCCAGAAAGTACCCTGGACACAACCAGATGCCTCTGAGATGGTTAATGCTCCCATTTTATGGACACACAGTGCTGGAGCAACTCAGCGGGCCAGGCAGCATCTCTGGAGAGATTTCGGGTCGAGAACCTTCTTCAGATTCAGTCTGAAGAAGTGTCTCGACCCGAAACTTCACCCATTCCTTCACTCCACAGATGCTGCCTGACCCGCTGAGTTACTACAGATTTTTAAGTCTATCTTTGGTTTATACCAGCATCTGCAGTTCCTTTCCTACACATAAGTCTAGTGTAAGTCAGGGAGTGCCTGTCAAATGAATGTTGAGGCTGACTCCAGTGAGATGACAGCCATATCTACTTTAGACTTTTATAAAACAAATCTCATGGTTTCAGAGAGAAGGAACACATTTTATTTTTGCTACATTGCCGAAGGTTTATATAGAATAGATGCTGTCAAAAGCATAAAATATGCTCTCAGTTTGAATTCACAAACTGCACTGTCGGCTATTTCCATTGTTCAATAAACTTGTAAAGATTCCATTTTCTGGAATAGAATAATGGATGAGTTTTAAAAGCTGCTACAAACAACCAGAGGTTGAGGAAATGGAAGAACTAACCACACATTCCATCGTCAAGTCTCGCTTCATGTACAAAATCATAAATTCTGCAGCGAGTGAGCTGCCATTTAGGTAGAGTGGGGGAGGTAATTGGACATTTAATGCTGACACTAATCTTACACAGCACCACCTGCTCCCGTTCAAAGCAACATCCGTCTGACATGGCACTCAGTGAGTGGCAATGGGTAGGAAGGAACTGCAGATGCTGGTTTTAAATCAAAGATAGACACAAAGTGCTGGAGTAACTCAGCGGGACAGGCATCATCTCTGGAGAGAAGGGATGGTTGACATTTCGGGTCAAGACCTTTCTTCAGACCCAGTGAGTCAGTCAGTTTAGTTCATTGTCACGTGTACCGAGGTACAGTGAAAAGCTTTTGTTGCGTGCTAACCAGTCAGCGGAAAGACAATACATGATCACTATCGAGCCATTCACAGTGTACAGTGTATTTACAGTGTATTACAGTACATTTACATCACCTATTCATAAATAGACACAGAGTGCTGGAGTAACAGTGGGTCAGGCAGCATCTCTGGAGAAAAAGGATGGGTTACATTCCCTTTTTACTCATCGCCCATCCATGTTCTCCACAGATGCTGCCTGACCCACTGAGTTGCTGAGTTATGGCGCAGCAGCATCTATGGAGCTAAGGAAATAGGCAACGTTTCGGGCCGAAACCCTTTTGGAAATAGGCAACGTTTCGGGCCGAAACCCTTCCGGGTTTCGGCCCGAAACGTTACCTATTTCCTTAGCTCCATAGATGCTGCTGCACCCGCTGAGTTACCCCAGCACTCTGTGAAACGTCACCTATCCATGTTCTCCACAGATGCTGCCTGACCCGCTGAGTTACTCCAGCACTCTGTGAAACATCACCTATCCATGTTCTCCACAGACGCTGCCTGACCCGCTGAGTTACTCCAGCGCTCTGCGTCTCTGCACAATCTGTGTTAACTTGATTTGAGCAGAATAACTTCGAAAATTGACTACTTTATTGTCGAATGTGACAAGACACTAGAGAGATTCTTTGCTTGCAACCCCAATGTATACAAACAGCGTCCACCTACAGCACTGGCAAAGTTACAAAGCACGCCGGCTTCTCCTTTGTTCTCCATTCCCCCCAACACCAACCCCCCCCCCCCCCCCCCCCCCCCCCCCAGCAATCCCCCCCCCCCCTCCCCCCCCGCAGGTCAGATTCAGATTCAGATTCAGATTCAGATTCAGATTCAATTTTAATTGTCATTGTGCAGTGTAGCATCTACAGAGACAACGAAATGCATTTAGCAATAAATCCCTCTATTTACGGGCATAAAGTCATGTTTTTTTTTTTCCTGGGGGGGGGAGTGTCCGGGGGGGGGGGGGGGTGATTGGTAATCACTGAGGTACAGTGTTGAGTAGTGTAACAGCCGCAGGGAAGAAGCTGTTCCTGGAACTGCTGGTCCACCATTGTCCATTGTTTCCCTCCCCCCCCCCCCCCCCTCCCTTCCCCCACGGTGGTCCCCCCCCCCCCCCCCCACGCTCTCATCGACCCACCGACCGCGGTTCTGGCTGCGAGGCTCGGGTAAAACAAATAAGTGAACAATTAAGGTGATCTGGTCGTTTAAACTGCACTCTGCTGGCTGTTATCAGGTCTTTCTTCCCTAATTGCAGCCCCATTACAGATAACGCCGCCGTTCCGTTCCTCAGTGCTTGTTTTCACCGGCTGCCTGGCAGGCTGGCCTAACATTAAAGTGCAGTCTCTCGGAGAGAGGAATGCAGAGGTGGAGTGTTGTGCCATAGTGGGGTGACCTTGCGTGAACACAGCAAGTAAACAAAACTCTCTGGTTACACATTAGCCACTGCATGTTGGGAAACTGCAACAGAGTGGGGACGTAAAATCCAAACATTTGGTGAGGAAACGGTTGAGTTAAAGAAATATCATAAGCCACACAAATAAGCAGATGACTAGTGTAGGAAGGAACTGCATGTGAGGGACGCAGGTTTAAACCAAAGGTAGACACAAAAAGCTGGAGTAACTCAGCGGGACTGGCAGCATCTGTGGAGAGAAGAAATGGGTGATGTTTCAGGTCGAGACTCTTCTTCAGATTGGTAGATGAGCAGATTGAGAACTGGCTGGATTAAAATGCCTTCTGAAGAAGGGTCTCAACCCGAAACGTCACCCATTCCTTCTCTCTACTGATGCTGCCTGTCCCACAGAGTTACTCCTCTGTATCTATCTTTGGACTGGTCAACCAGATGGTCTACTAACATGGAAAGACACAAAGTTGGCTGGAGCAACTCAAGCAGTGTCGCTGGAGAACATAGATAGGTGACATTTTGGCACAGGGCCTCTCGAATGTCACCTCTACAAGTTGAAGGGTCCCGACCCAAAACGTCACCAATCCACATTCTCCAGGGATGCTGCCTGACCCGCTGTATATTCCTGAGGGTATCTTGCGCATCTATGCCAGAGAGCAGATTAAACAATTGTCAGATGCAGGAAGCATCAGAAAGGGCTAGTGCTTGCTCCTCCCCATATTAGCTCTTCACCCACCTTGCACCAAGTCCGCATTATGACAGGACTGTGCAGTTAAAAACAGATCCATTAATTTCAGAGGGCAGTCTGGTAAGTGTTGAAACAGTGAACATGTCTCTGTAAACTTCAACATCACTTCTGCATTTACTAAGTTGCCTATCAGGTTGAAATTGGGCACTTTGTCTATTCCCTCAGGCAATAGTTGTACTCCCATGTGCTGAAGTATCTCAGATGTATTGAGATAAGCTGGGACAGGCATGCCCTGGGTACAGGGACATTTTAAATCGTCTTTACGTTCCACGGCAGAGCTAAAGTCGCCAACATCAAGATAAGTATCCGAAGGAAATGCTTTTATTTCAACAATATCGGCACTAATGTCACCAGTTTCTCTTTCTGGTGTCAGCTATCGGTGACAAACTCCGTTAAACCGGAGTTCTGGCCACTCTCTAGATAACCAAGAACAAAATTCTAGACTAAGAGCGGTACGGTGGCGCAGTGGTAGAGTTGCTGCCTCACTGCGCCAGAGACCCAGGTTCGATCCCGACTACTGGTGCCGTCTGTACGGAGTTTGTACCTTCTCCCAACGACCGCGTGGGTTTTCTCCGGGTGCTCCGGTTTCCTTCGAGAATCCAAAGATGTACAGGTTTGTAAGTTAATTGGCTTTGGTAAGATTGTAAATTGTCCCTGGTGTGTGTGTAGGATAATGCTAGTTTACAGAGATCGCTGGTCGGCATGGACTTGGTGGGCCGAAGGGCCTGTTTCCTTGCTGTATTTCTATAGTCTCAGAGCTAATTGGCTCCTTGTTTCTCCATGCTCTTAGAGAAGCCTCCTTTCCCAGTGACTATTCTCCAGCAAAACTCCCAGACACATGATGCAGGAGAAACAACTTGACAGAGAGATAATAACAAAACAAAGAGAAAATCTTGAAGCAAATTGAATTTGCATGGGTGGATCAGTTACCATGACACCCATGCACCAAAGGTTCCTCCCAACTTTCACACCAGGTTATGTATTTCCTGGTTGCAACCTGCACGAATGGAAGCATTGGAACAAGCTTCAATATAACAATTATATAAATGGACCTCCAAACATTCATTAGTTTAGAGATACAATGCGGGAAACAGGTCGTTTGGCTTGGCCCACCGCCGACCAGCGATCCCCGCACATCAAGTCAAGTCAAGTTTATTCGCCACATACACAAACAAGATGTGCAGTGAAATGAAAAGTGGCAATGCTCGCGGACTTTGTGTAAAAAGACAAACAAACAAACAACCAAACAAACTACAAACAGAATGGAACAGAATCACATATTCTTTTACATTAAATACTGTGGGCAGAAGGAAAAAGGGGAAAAAAAATGCAATTTTTAAAAAAAGCAGTAGAGTGATAGGATTAACTACCCTGCACATACTAGGGACAATTTTACATTTATACCAAGCCAATTCACCTACAAACTTTAGGTGTGGGAGGAAACCAAAGATTTTGGAGAAAACCCATGCAGGTCATGGGTAGAACGTACAAACTCCGTACAGACAGCACCCGTGGTCAGGATCCAACCTGGGTCTCTGGCGCTGTGAGGCAGCAACTCTACCGCTGCACCACCGTGCCGCACACTGTTTGACTTGAGTCTCACACAGAGTGCTGGAGGAGTTCAGCAGAGGGACACAATTGTAGTTTGAAATCCATTAAAAGAGGCAAGTATAAGTATATATACCACTAAGTGCTGACTTGCTCAGACATCCCGAAATATATCATAAGTGAATTTTGAGCGCACTTAGATATTTTCAACTAAATAATGTTGCATTGGGTAAGTAGCCCTGGAGTTTTTCCTTTACAAATGAAAACTCCAGCAGAATGTTATGCTAGATGCATTAGTGAGTTACTTTTGAGTATTGCTTGCAGAAATGTCCCATTATAAAGCAGAATAGGATTGGAAAAAGTCATTGAACAGGTGATACCTAGGAGCAATACGGCAACAAAGAAATCTCCAATCTAATTTCATTTAACCTTAATGGAATGAATCCCAGATTTCATCCACTAAAGCACTCCACCATCCAGCTTTCTTCTCTAATTGCGATGGTTCAAAGGTTATTTATTATCACGTGTCGAGAGACACAGTGAGATTATTTTTTTGCAGACAGTTCAGTAAAGTATCGCCATCCCTAAGCACAATCCCCGATTAGTATAAAGAGCGAAGAAATAGTCCACTGAGACGCATGCAAGAGTCGCCAGGTTTGGGGCCATTCCCAAAATCTAGTCCGGTCCGCGCGCTTGGTCTGCTGGAGTGGTGCCCGATTCAGGCGAGACCCAGGCCCATCACCCCAGGCCCATCACCTCGTAACTATCATATTTCTTCCCAACTAAACTAGAAACCTGCAGGTCTCTGGAGTGTGGGAGCACCTGGAGAAAACCCATGCAGGTGACGGGGAGAACGTGCAAACTCCGCGCAGACAGCACCCAGGGAAAGGATCAAACCCGGGTCTCTGATGCAGTAAGGCAGCGACTCTCCCCGCTGTATCACTCCATCCAGCTGCCATTCCTTGTTAAGCAATCTGCCTCAGATTAACAAGAGAGCATTAATTACCCTTCCAAATTAAGGCTATCCCACCCTGAGGCTTTCTGATCATTGAGGGAGTTTGATTTCCGGCAGGCTGGAGGGGATTTCCAACATTGGGAAATCTTGTTGCCAGTATTAGACACGGATGCCCTCCAGTTGAATGGGATTAATGGGGGTTTTCACAACATATTGGCACAGTTATATTACTGATGCGGAGGCTGGTTATTATATTTCACTGCTCAACTGCTCCATATTTCCTGACAGCATCCTCCTCATCATTCTGGCTGCGTCTGGAGGATGTAAATTCCTTCCGGAAATTGAAAATCTTCATAAGACATCTTTCAAAGTAATCTCATATTAAAAATCTACAAACTCCATCAACATTTTTTATTTGCTATTGCATATATCACAGCAACTTTCACCATATTCAGTCTGCACGCACGCACGCACATACGTATAAACACAAACACATGTATACACACATACATGTAGACACACTCACTCAGTCTGAGCACTCAAGGGTGTACACACTCACGCATGTACATACACATGTGTATATACACATGTATACTCATACACAAAAACACACACACACACACACACACACACACACACACACACACACAGATTCCCATCGCCATTACAGATTACCAGCACAATTGTTCAACCAGGCGTAACTGGAGGAATTAAACATGAGCAACAGTCGGAAGATCTGCCTAATTCCTTCATGCTTTCATCCCCTTATCCTGCTTGCAGCACCCATCCATCCACAGCACCCATCTCAGCACCCATCCCCAGCACCCATCTCAGCACCCATCCCCAGCACCCACCCACTACGGCACCCATATCCGGCACCCACTACAGCACCCATCTCCAGCAGGACAAAAGAAGATCCTTAGCCCGACTCCAGCTTTCAACCAACAAGGGGTTGTTGGAGCTAAGAATGGTGAAGAATGCACATTCTGCTGGTTATGGCTTGGCCCAGAATTGACTGAAATTGTATAGAAACTACAAATGAAAAGGTGAAGCTGCATTTAAGAAGCAAAAATAGAAGACCTTGGAATGCAAGGGTGCTTCTGCGGCTGGCAGCTACATGTTTGAAAGTACACAGATTGAACTAAACATAGAGCCAGCAGGAATGTGTCAACCAGCCGTTTACTGAGGCTGAAGAACATATCACTTGCAAAAACATTTTCCTGGAACCCTCTTCACCCAGTGTGCGTTTGCTGTTGCCTCTACACTGTTACACTACCCAGCACTTACATATAGCTTCTAACATGCAAGGTTACTTCCCAGCTGCTATCAGGCAACTGAATCATCCCACCAAAACCAGAGATCAGAGCTGAACTACTATCTACCTCTTCGATGTCACCTCAGACTATCCTTGATCGGACTTTACTGGCGGTTACCTTGCACTAAAACGTTATTCCCTTGTCATGTATCTGTACACTGTAAATGGATCGATTGGAAACATGTATTTGTCTTTCTGCTGACTGGTTAGCACGCAACAAAAAGCTTTTCACTGTCCCTCCGTTACACATGACAATAAGCTAAAGTGGGGCTGGAATGGGTGACGTTTCAGGTCAAGACCCTTCTTCAGACGTTAACATCACGGCAGCGAACTCTTGCAGTCTCTTCCACATCTCAAGAACATCTTTGTCATTCATTAGGTTTATATCATCTTTTAGTTTAAGTCAGTTCTATGCAAACTCAAAGGTAGACAAAATTGCTGGAGAAACTCAGCGGGTGCAGCAGCGAGTGAGAGTTTTCAGTACACAGTGATAAAAATGCCTGCCAGTAAATTGGTGGTAGACGGTGTCGCAGCGGTAGAATTGCTGCCTTATGCCCCTGTCCCACTTAGGAAACCTGAACGGAAACCTCTGGAGACTTTGCGCCCCACCCAGTTCCCGTAGGTTTCCGTGCGGTTCCCGGAGGTTTCAGGTAGTGGAAGCAGGTAGGGAGACTGGCAAAAACCTCCGGGAACCGCATGGAAACCTTGGGTGGGGCGCAAAGTCTCCAGAGTTTTCCATTCAGGTTTCGTAAGTGGGACAGGGGCATTAAGAGCCTGTCCCACGTACGCAATTTTTTCGACGACTTGCCAGCACCCGTCATAGTCGCAGCAGGTCGCCGAAAATTTTTGATCGGGTTTTACCTTGCACTAAACGTTATTCCCTTGACATAAACTTTATTTTCACGTTTCATGTATTTTGTGTTCTATGACTGTTGGCAGATCAATTTCCCTCCTGGGATAAATAGAGTTCTATCGTACCGTATACTGAACTGAACTGAAACAACTCTAACTCGGATGCCCTCCTGCATGGGGTTGCATTGAACTGAGAAACTAAAAGATGATATAAACCTAATGAATGACAAAGTTGCTCTTGAGATGTGGACGAGACTGCAAGGGTTACAGATACAGCTCACTGCCATGATTGCATACTGCCATGATATCTCTGCTGCCAGGTGATTATCTATCCTTTCCAGAGGACAGTGACAGCCAGCCAAGTTCTGAGATGCTGGATCAATGCCTACACCAGTAAGAGAGAAGATAGTCACAAAATATCTCGACCCGAAACGCCACCCACTCCTTCTCTCCAGAGATGCTGCCTGTCCTGCTGAGTTATTCCAGCATTTTGGTCTACCTTCGATTTAAGACAGCATCTGCAGTTCCTTCCCACACACTAGTCAGAGTTAAAGCCCTGTCCCACGGTACGAGTTCATTCCAAGAGCTCTCCCGAGTTTAAAAAAAAATCAAACTCGTGGTAAGCACGGAGAATGAACGTAGCGGGTACGTCGGAGCTCGGGGACGTCTCTTAGCGCTAACGGCAGGTACTCGGGAAGACTCGCTAACGGCAGGTAAGCACGGGAAGACTCGTGAAGATTTTTCAACATGATGAAAAATGTCCACGAGAGCCTCGAGTACTGACGAGCGGCCATTACGGTAAATCTCCGAGTTCAAATCAGGGCAAACTCGGTAGAACTCTTGGAATGAACTCGTACTGTGGGACAGGGCTTTGAGTTGGCTTCTCTCCATCAACTCTTGCTCCCATTACTTACAGTCATATATTTACTGGTTCAAAGTCTCAAATATAGGGTTGGGCCACCTTGCACTGAGACGAGGGGGAATCTATATGTGATGTTTCGGGTCGAGACCCTTCTTCAGACTTCAGTCTCGACCTGAAACGTCACCTATTCCTTCTCTCAATAGATGCTGCCTCACCCGCTGAGTTTCTCCAGCATTTTTGTGTACCTTCGATTTCTCCAGCATCTACAGTTCTTTCTTAAACTAAACATTCAGCAAGTCAGGTGTCACTCGTGAAATGTTTCAGGTCAAAGATGTTTTGTTTTCTCTTTTCCTTCTTAGTTCTGATAAAATGGATACGTGGATAGGACAGGTTTGGAGGGGTATGGGCCAAATGCTGGCAGGTGCGACTAGTGTAGCTGGGACAAGTTGGACCAAGGGGCCTGTTTCCACACTGTATCACTCTATGACGTAAACTCTGTTTTGTCTTTCCACAAATGCTGCCCAACCTGCTGATTGCTTGCAGCATTTTTGCTGCTTGCTGCAAATTACAAGAGGTATTGTTTGGTGTTTTGTTAACTTGACATCCATGTCCCTCGACTAAAAGCCACAGCAACGGCACTGCTTTTAGTGGCGCCCAGCGACTGCCTGACAACCTTCCAAAATAACAGGGGAGCACTGGCAATGTGAGGTTTTAATGCATAAACTAACAACCGCATGCTGGTCGATTGTACAGAATGCCCCAGGCTGCTTCAAGGTACAGTTTGTTTACTGACAATAAATTGCAATGGATGTCGCCACCCTCGAGAAATGAAACATTAATATCAGCTTGAACAAATAACGCTTGTATATTCAAGGGCAATCGCTCTCCTCCACACACATTAATGGTTCCTCATGTTATGGTCAACATAACATACGTGGGGAATGACACGAGAGTCGAGATAGCAACGCCGAGACTGGACGATACCCCACGGCCAGACAGCAATTTGCGCATTCTGTGTCTCTCCAATGTCCCTCGAAAACAATACAAGTCGGGGTGACACGGTGGCGCAGCGGTAGAGTTGCTGCCTCACAGCACCAGAGACCAGGTTCGATCCTGACTACGGGTGCTGTCTGAACATAGTTTGTACATTCCCCTTGTGACAGCGTGGGTTTTCTCCTGGTGCTCCGGTTTCCTCCCACACTCCAAAGACATACAGGTTTTATAGGCTTCGGTAAAATTGTAAATTGGCCCCGGTGTGTCAGAAAATGTTAGTTTACGGGGTGATCGCAGGTCGGCATGAACTCAGCGAGCTGAAGGGCCTGTTTCCGCACTGTATCTGTAAAGTCTAAAGGCCAACTCCAACCAAAGGCACAAGAGGCTCAGGAGTCTGCAGCATGGTAACATCACACTGATGTGACTGGAGGCTTGGTGGAATTTATTTAATGTAAATGGCACCAAAATGCCATGTGTACAAAATCATGAGAGGAATAGATCGGGAAGACACATGGCATCTCTTGCCCAGAGTAGGGGAATCGAGAACCAGAGGACATAGGCTTATGGTGAAAAGGGAGAAAGATTTAATAGGAATCTGAGAGCTAACGTTATTACACAAAGGGAAGAGGGAGTATGGTACAAGCTGCCAGAGGAGGCAGGTACTAACGCAATGTTTAAGAAACATTTAGACAGGTACATGCATAGGACAGGTTTAGAGGGATATGGGCCAAACGCAGGCAAGTGGGGCTAGTGTAGATAGGGCATGTTGGCTGGTGTGGGCAAGTTGGGCCGAAGGGCCTGTTTCTAGGACTAGATACTTTTTCCAGAACAGCATGAAACTGTTTGGCCCAAATTAATGAGTTGGCATCTTTTGTTGTGACCTCCATGTCAGGAAACTAATTACAAAACAGCTGTGAGATACAGCAGCCTTGATGATATGGTGTGTATTTATAACTTTGAATGGATGTCCTGCCAGAATTTTAAAATTAGACACTCATCGATTAACAGCCTAATAGTACCAGTTTCTCTCCTCTGTACAACTGTCACAGATGTAAATGAAAGCAAAGACTTGCCTTAATATAGCAAAGACTACAGCTTCAGGATGTTCATAAATTCATGTGTTAGGACCAGAATTAGGCCATTCGGCCCATCAAGTTTACTCTGCATTCAATCATGGCTGATCTATCTTTCCCTTTCAACCCCATTCTCCTGCCTTCTCCCCATAACCCCCGACACCCGTACTACTCGAGAATCCATCTACCTGTATCTCAAAGCACAATACATTAATACAATAGACAATAGACAATGTGCAGGTGTAGGCCATTCGGCCCTTCAAGCCAGCACCACCATTCAATATGATCATGGCTGATCATCCAAAATCAGTTCCTGCTTTTTCCCCCATATCCCTTGATCCCTTGATTCAAACTCGGAGAATGTCCGTGACTAGTCTGTAGGAGTCCGTGGCTATATGGTAGCGGCTCGTCATGCCAGCCGTAGGTACTCGGGACTATTTCTTTTACTTGTGGACATTTTTCATCAGGCCGAAAAAAATGTCCCGACTTCCTGATGCTCCAAGTATGGCTGGTATAACAAGCCACTACGATAAATCCACGGATTCCTACGGACATTCTCCGAGTTTGCATCAAGGGGAAAACTCTGGAGAATTTGTGAATAACTCGGGAAAGTGGAACAGACCCTTAACTCTATCCCACACACACACACACGAGGGACAATTTACAATTTTATCAAAGTCAATCGACCTACAAACCTGATAGTGTCCTCTGTGATGTTCAAAGGAAAGACTCTGAACTCTTGAAACCAGAGTTGAACTCTCGGAAACCAGAGCACCCGGGAAAAACCCATGTGATCACAAGGAGAACGTACAAACTCTGCACAGACAGCACCTGTAGACAGGATCGAACCTAGGTCTCTGACACCATGAGGCAGAAACTCTACCGCTGTGACATTGTGGTAATCCACACTAATCCTTAGTGCCTGAAGAAGGGTCCCAACCCGAAACGTCACCTATCCATGTCCTTCATAGATGCTGCCCGACCTGTTGAGTTACTCCAGCACTCTATGAAACGTCACCTATCCATGTTCTCCACAGATGCTGCCTGACCCGCTGAGTTATTCCAGCAATCTGTGTCTTTTTTTTCCTAAACATAACCACAAAACATCTACTGTTGCATTCCTAGTCCTTATCGGAAGTCTCCAGGTGTGACAGGTACACAACTCGTTCAGCTAAATTCTATGAAACATGTTGATTTCTGTCCTGAGCAATAAACTGTGCCAAAGTTGAATATCTATTTATCTAATACTCACTGTTCTGCGTTCATTATGTTCTATGTGTTCTGTGCCAAATCTCTGTACAGACTTGCTCGGAGAAACACTCGCACCTTCACTCAATCACCTCACCTCTTATCACCCCACACCGAGGCTGCCGACAATTAGTCACCGAGCTTTGCACGCAGTCTTGGTGGTGAAATCACTGCCCCACACCTCCCCTCCACCCCCTCCATCTAGTCAGCCCCAGCTCACGGCAAACATCAGCTGGAATGCAGCATCCAAAACAGGGGGGGGAGACAGATTAAACAATATCCTCCAAAAGCACAATATGTGCGTTTGATTTTTTTAATGACAGAATAGAATCTTCCTTCACCTCTGCCACAATGGTACGACAAGTTTAGTTTGGAGATACAGCCCAGAAACAGGCCCTTCGGCCCATCGAGTCTGTGCCGTCCAGCGATCCCCATGCACTAGAACCAGGGACATTTTGCAATGTTACCGAAGCCAAATTAACCTGCAAACCTTCACGTCTTTGAAATGTGGGAGGAAACCTGAGCACCCGGAGAAAACCCACTCGGGTCATGGGAAGAATGTACAAACTCCGTAAAGGCAGCACCCGTGGTCAGGAACGAACCTGGGTCTCTACCGCTGCGCCACCGTGCCGTCCCCACTATTAGCAATAACGAGCGTAGCAGCAAGCGATAATAAATATCATCCAATAGTCACTCCAATGGATAACACGACTGAAAGATACCGTGAGCACTAAAGAGTGTAAAGAAATTTTGCCTCAGCAGAGTGGTGCCTAACCTGTTGAGTATTTACCACAGACACAAAGTACTGGAGTAACTCAGCAGGTCAGGCAGCATCTCTGGAGGGAAGGAATGGGTGACTGAAGAAGGGTCTCAACCTGAAACGTCACCCATTCCTTCTCTCCAGAGATGCTGTCTGTCCCGCTGAGTTACTCCAGCACTTTGTGTCGATCTTCGGTTTAAACCAGCGTCTGCAGTTCCTTCCTACACACTCGACACATCACCGTTGACAGGAGCGAGTGGGCACACTTACTGTGAGTGAAGACAATTCTCGGGATCTGCTCCTGCTCCGTGCTGGTGAGCTGGTGGAGTGCCGCTGTGCACAGAATGGTAGCAGTCAGTAGCAGGTAGCTCAGGCAGCCCAGGTTCATGGTGGCTACACAAAGGCAGCAGCTGCCTCCAGGATGGTCCTGTCTGAAGTGGATATATGATCTGCAGCAAGGCACGGCAACACGTTCCAGGACAACTTTGAAATACCAGTGGCCAGCAAGGCTGTGGTCACCTTCCCCGACCAGTGCCCGCAGCTCAGGTGAAACTCAAGCAGGCGTGCTACTTCTCCAAGCTGACCCTGCAACAGAAACAGCAAGCACGGAGAGGTTAGAAACAGCTCGGTTACAGGAGCAACATGATCATGTGTTGAAAACAAAGACTGCTTGAACATTTCTTAACCTGCTCACAAGTTGAGTGGGTGTCTGATGGCAGCCACATGTTACAGTGTGCACTCTCCTCTATCAAAACTATTCCCACCTCACCGTCTCCTACAGCAGGCTCCCTGCCCGCACACCCAACACCGCTCCCTGCCTGTTGTAGCAGATCTAACTCAAGCCAGGTTAACCTTGCATTGACTTCCTCCCCCCGGAGTAACAGAGTGCTGGAGTAACTCATCGGGTCAGGCAGCATCTGTGGAGAACATGGATAGGTGATGTTTCACAGTGCTGGAGTGCGGGGCAGGCAGCATCTGTGGAGAACTCAGCGGGTTAGCGGGTCAGGCAGGATCTGTGGAGAACATGGATAGGTGACGTTTCACAGAGTGCTGGAGTAACTCAGCGGGTCAGGCAGCATCTGTGGAGAACATGGATAGGTGACGATTTGGGTTGGGACTCCTCTTCAGATGTTCAGTCAATCCTGTTTGAGTTTTAAAGTTAACCTGAGCATTGAAAACGTCACAAGACCAACAGAACATTATCTTGCACAAAATATTATTCTCTTTATCATGTATCTGTACACTGTAGAATGCTCAATTGTAATCATGTGTAGTTTTTCCGCTGACAGGTTAGCATGCAATAAAAGCTTTTCACCATACCTCAGTACACTGGACAATAAACTAAACAAGATAGACACAAAAATCTGGAGTAACTCAGCAGGGTAGGCAACATCTCTAGAGAGAAGGAAAGGGTGATGTTTCGGACTTAAGGGTCTCGGCCCGAAACATCACCCATTCCTTCTCTCCAGAGATGCTGCCTAGCCCGCTGAGTTACTCCAGCATTTTGTGCCTATCTATCAAAAGTTACTTTATGTTTGACAATGTTATAAAAACAGAATACACGAGAAATGATCGCGACAAAACATAGCCACAATGTGCTGGAGTAACTCAGCAGGTCAGGCAGCATCTCTGGAGAGAAGGATGGGTGACGTTTTGGGTTGAGACTCTTCTTCAGACTTCTTCATTGCTCTCCCTCCCTCTCCCTCCCTCCTCTCTCTCTTCCTATTGTTTACAGTGCACTATGTTTGCAATAGACAATAGACAAAAGGTGCAGGAGTAGGCCATTCGGCCCTTCAAACCAGTGCCGCCATTCACTGTGATCATGGCTGATCATCCACATTCAGTACCCTGTTCCCGCCTTCTCACCTTTTCCCCTGACTCCGCTATCTTTAAGAGCTCTATCTATCTAACACATTCTGTTATACTGCAGCAAGTAAGAATTCTATTGTTCCATCTGGGACATTATGAGAATAAAACAACTCTTGACTCTTGATAATGAGCCAGGGTTGTGTACGACTGATGGAGTTGCGGGGTGGATTAAAGATCTCTGCAACTTGACTGCAGTTTGAACTGATGTTCTTATCTGTGTTACCATCAGTTCATACATATTTCCTTTCATGATAAATAATTGTTGACAGTCACGGGCCTGGAAACCAGAGCTTGTGCGGATAGTTACTGGAATGTGAGTCGCAAAGCCTCACAAAAAATATAGTCTATCGCTCAACACCACACAGTGGCTTCAGTCAGAGGAAGATAGGTCGCTGACTTTAACACCAAGATGTAGCAGTTTTGATTTACTTGGATACACAATAATTATACTGCTCAGGATAAAGTTAAGTTAACAATGTTAGGAATAAGGCAAATGCATGTTCAAGGATTCAATATATATCAGGACGGCACGGTGGTGCAGTGGTAGAGTTGCTGCCTCACAACACCAGAGACCCAGGTTTGATCCTAACCATGTCTGTACAGAGTTTGCACATTCTCCCTGTAACCACGTGGGTTTTCTCCAGGCGCTCCGGTTTCCTCCCACACTCCAAAGACGTGCAGGTTTGTAGATTAATTGGCTCCAGTAAAATTGCAAATTGTCCCCAACGTGTGGGATAGTTTTAGTGTACGGGGATCGCTGGTCGACAAGGAGAGCCAGTTTCCACGCCTGTATCTCTGTAGTCTATGTTGGTCAGGGTTTGGATTGGACCTGAATTATTGCTGTACAAATAAATATTTAGATTTACATTTTCTCTACAATTAGTGAATTGTGAAATACATTGGTATTGTGCAGAGTCACCAAGGTTCTTTCCTGGATCCCATCCACATATTCACCGTGCTCCTGAATCACCTCTAATCTGCAATCATTAATCCATTTCCCAGTACGGAGTGAAAACATCCAATAAAAGTTGCTGTCAGTTCCTCAAGCGAGCGATCCATCTCCGCACTGTAATATCCTGTCCATCATTCAAACAATAATAAACCTTTCGCAACAACCATACGTCGCTTTATAATATAAAGAGCAAGAATAATGAAACGACAATGAGCCTGGATGGATATGAACTCACTAGATCAACAAATACTCCACCAGTCACCAGCACCATTATGAATTCGATCAGAAATGTCTATAACACTAGCAAAACTCGGATATTCAATTCCTGGATAGATTCAATAGGAGTGTGTCCATGATCATATATGTATATATTTACACACATATATGTATGTATTTACACACACATATACACACACACGCACACCGATGTACACACATGCGTACACCGATGTACACACACACACACACGTACCCACACACACACACACACATGTACACACACACACACACGTACACGATGTACACACACACACGTCCACACACACGTACACACACACACGTACCCACACACACACGTACACCGATGTACACACACGCGTACACGTGCGCACACACACATGTACACACACACATGTACACACACACACGTACACACACACACACACACACACGTACACACACACAACTTTACCTGATCAGTTGGTGCTTGTGTGGCAAAAGCAGGAAAGAAACTCCGAGCTTATTATTACACAATCTTCTTTCCAAGTGATTGGTAGCTGCAAGAAATGACTCAGTGCAGCCGAGGGAAGGAGTAAACCTGGACTGGTTCATCAGGATGACTATCCCTCAGGATAGTGAATAAACCTGACCAACCCACGGGCAACACTAATCCTGCAGAGTTGCAGAAACCTTTGACAATAAAGCAAGGTAGGTGCGGTCCCACCAACCTACAGAGAGCTGAGAGGAATTGACTTGCTTTAATCACAGTAGACAAAAAGCTGGAGAAACTCAGCGGGCGAGGCAGCATCTATGGAGCGAAGGAAGGGGTGACGTTTCGGTTCGAGACCGAAGTCCATAAATGCTGCCTCACCCGCTGAGGTTCTCCAGCTTTAAGTCTACCTTTGATTTTTCCAGCATCTGCAGTTCTTTCTTAAACAAAATGCTCTAATCACAGTGTCCAGAGAGGCAGATTTGCCCAGTTTTATTATTTTGTAAACTGCAGCGTAATTCATTGAAGAGGTCAAAAGGAAATATCCGTCAGACGGATTCATGGGATTTCTGCCAAAAACAGAACAAGACAAAATACTACCATTTGATTGTAGAAAGTATCATGGTGACACGGTGGCGCAGTGGTAGAGTTGCTGCCTCACAGCACCAGAGACCCAACTTCGATCCTGACCATGGGGGCTGTTTGTACCTTTTCCCTGTGACCCGTGAGTGTTTTCTCCGGGTGCTTCGGTTTCATCCCACATCCCAAAGACGTGCAGGTTTGTATGTTGAGTGGCTTCTAGAATTTGTCCCGTGTGTAGGATAATGTATGGGTGACATCGATGGATAGCGTGGATGTGGAGGGCCTGTTTCCATGTTGCAGTGCTAAACTAAACGATCACAGAGGGTGGCGGGGGCCTGGGGTGGTGGTGGAGGCAGACGCCATGGTAGTGTTCATGAGGCTTTTAGATAGCCACTTGGAAGTGCAGGAATGAGAGGGATATGGATTATGCACTGGCAGATGAGATCAACTTAACTTGGCATTATGTTCCACACTAATGGTGCGAGTCGACAGACCGGTTCCTGCCCTCTACTCTTCTATGTTTAATCAAACAATTCTGTGTCTTTTGCTGCTCTACATGAAAGCTCCAATATGACAGGTAGCAGCTGACAAGCACTGGACCCGCCACAGGCTTGAAAACTGTGAGAGACAGACAGAGTGGTGAGTTTGAGTGGACTCTCTCCCCCTACAACAGTACAGTGTAGTACAGTGGCACAGCGATAGAGTTGCTGCCTCACAGCGCCAGAGACCCATGGTCGATCCTAGCTACAGGTGCTGTCTGTATGGAGTTTGTACGTTCTCCCCGTGTGTGTTTTCTCTGGGTGCTCCGGTTTCCTCCCACACTCTAAAGACGTATTAACCATATAACAATTACAGAACGGAAACAAGCCATCTCGACCCTTCTAGTCCATGCCGAACACATAATCTCCCCTAGTCCCATGTACCTGCGCTCAGACCATAACCCTCCATTCCCTTCCCATCCATATAACTATCCAATTTATTTTTAAATGATAAAAACGAACCTGCCTCCACCACCTTCACTGGAAGCTCATTCCACACAGCTACCACTCTCTGAGTAAATGTATTGATTCGTAGGTTCATTGGCTTCGGTAAAAACAAAATTGTAAATTGTCCCTAGTATGTAGGATAGTGCTAGTGTGTGGGGTGATCGCTGGCAGTGGTCCGAGGAGCCTGTTTCCGCGTTGTATCTGTAAAGTCTAAAATCTAAAGTAAACAGCAGAGCCGACAGAAAACACACTGATCCGCCAACAGAACGGACTAGTTACTGCATTTCACACGCAGCCTGCACAAGTACGCACACGCACAATGTCACAACCTCAGAGATTCAGATCTCCTTTTGCTTCTCTTACTCTCTACTCCACTCCCCGCCGCTCCAGTCATCAGTCCCGTCCAATTACATGCATGTGCACATCTATACATGTGCACCCACACACGGAAACATAAAACGTCCACACACGCTGCGCACGAGGCAGTTTATCGGGATGCATCACAGCGTGGATTTAGGTACAGCTTCATCCAGGAGCGTCATTGTGGACGCAGCCCAGACCATCGTCCCCAAGAACACCATCTTAACCCGAGACCTCTACGACCTAAAGGAATGTGTGGTGGGAACTGTGAAGAATAGTCTTCATTAATGAACCATTTTCCTAATATTTTTCACCCAGAGAGTGGTGAATCTGTGGAATTCTCTGCCACAGAGGGTAGTTGAGGCCACAGTTCGTTGGCTACATTTAAGAGGGAGTTAGATGTGGCCCTTGTGGCTAAAGGGATCAGGGGGTATGGAGAGAAGGCAGGTACAGGATACTGAGTTGGATGATCAGCCATGATCATATTGAATGGCGGTGCAGGCTCAAAGGGCCGAATGGCCTACTCCTGCACCTAATTTCTATGTTTCTAGCCATTTATGGCAGCCACAATGGTCTCATTACGTGAAGACCTAGCTGCCTTTGTTCAATTCTAACTACTTCTTCATTCCACTTCCCATTGCATCGGACTTCAATGTTATATCTTGTCCTGATCATTGTTCCCTTTACCCTGTATCCATGCACTGTGGATTGCTTGATTGTAATCGCGTAGTCTTTTTGATTGTGATCATGTACAGTCTTCCAGTTGACTGGCTAACACACAACAAAAAGTTTTTCACTGTACCTCATACATATGACAATAAACTAAACTAAGCTTACCAACTAATTTTCTGATCTTTTCAGATAGACACAAAATGCCGGAATAACTCAGCAGGACAGGGTCTCGACCCGAAACGTCACCCATTCCTTGTCTCCAGAGACGCTGCCTGTCCCACTGAGTTACTGACAGTAGTTACTGAGTTACTGATAGTAGAGTAGCTAACGTTATAGATTTTGTTCAGTAGCTGTGTTTGTGCATATCTGGTATCGAAAATGATAGCCTGACATCTGACTCACAACAGAAAAAGGCTCTCCATCATAAACATCACATGCTTTGAGTTTCTTACCAGGCACGAAACTGCAGTGAGTAATAGGTTGCCTTTCCTCAGGTGCTTTCGTAGTCAGTTAAAAACAAAAGATGTCTGAGTTTACTTAAAAGCACATTTGCTGAGGTCACTGGTGCCTGGAAAGGGGTGTTAGATCTCTGATAGGAACGTCCCGAGGCAGGTTGCTTTCTGAAACACGATAACACTACTTGGCAAAGCCAATCTAACTTCGCAAACGCAACCTGACCCATCAGGTGTGGCAGCCACGCTTGGAACAATTTTGCATGTCGGAATGTTACATCGTAAACAGCGAGACATTTAGTGTAATTACAAATGAACAAAGGCGGAAGACAAACACTGCAACACCGTCTCCCGCTGCTCACCCTCGGTGATCCCTCCTGCTCTCTGTCTCTGCCACCACATTTTAACCCAGACTCTCTACCACTGACCCCCACCCCAACAAGTTCCTGGTCCACCACGACCTGGAGCTCATCTTCCATTACCTCTGCCGCCTTGACCTGAAACGTCACCTATCCATGTTCTCCAGAGATGTTGTCTGACCCGCTGAGTTACTCCAGCACTCTGTGAAACGTCACCTATCCATGTTCTCCAGAGATGTTGTCTGACCCGCTGAGTTACTCCAGCACTCTGTGAAACGTCACCTATCCATGTTCTCCAGAGATGTTGTCTGACCCGCTGAGTTACTCCAGCACTCTGTGAAACGTCACCTATCCATGTTCTCCACAGATGCTGCCTGACCCGCTGAGTTACTCCAGCACTCTGTGAAACGTCACCTATCCATGTTCTCCAGAGATGTTGTCTGACCCGCTGAGTTACTCCAGCACTCTGTGAAACGTCACCTATCCATGTTCTCCACAGATGCTGCCTGACCCGCTGAGTTACTCCAGCACTCTGTGAAACGTCACCTATCCATGTTCTCCACAGATGCTGCCTGACCCGCTGAGTTACTCCAGCACTCTGTGAAACGTCACCTATCCATGTTCTCCAGAGATGTTGTCTGACCTGCTGAGTTACTCCAGCACTTTGTGTCCTTTCGTGCATTAATCGGCATCTGCAGTTCCTCGTTTATGCCGATGTTCCTGATTTGGGCAGCTTTCTGCCCAACAGTATGAACATTGAATTCTCTAATATTAGGTAACTAACCTACAAACACCCTCCCTCCCCCACCTTGCTCCTCCCTTTGTTCCCCCTTTCTTCTCTCTTCCCCATCTGGATGTGCACCCATTTCCCCCTCCATCTTCCTCTCCCCCCTCCACTCCCTCTTCTGGATTGACATTTCATTCCTCCTCTATCCTCACCTCACACCTTTTGTCTTTGCATCTCTGTCCTTTGTCCAAGTATCTGCCCTCCTCCCCCTCACCTGTATCCACCTATCACTTGGCAGGCTTAGTCCCACCACCTTCTTGCTCCCCCCTTCTACAATCATTCTGAAGAAGGGTTCCGATCTGAAACGTGGTCTACCCATGTTCTCCAGAGGTGCTGCCTGACCCACTGAGTTACTCCAGCACTTTGTGTCGTTTTCTGTTCCAGATTACATGGACACCAGATGTAGATCCCACCCAAGGTCCTGCATGCACTGGACATGAACATCTGCTGGGGCTCACGTAGTTAGATTAGCCAGAACATAAATCTATAAAAATGTTCAGCCTTCCAGTCCAAACTCAGAAAGAACGTATTTGTTGGCCAATGTTTGGTTGGATGGAAATAAATCTAGTCCCCTGTGGCTGCGGTTTACCAACATAATAATAAACTATCCACCAGGCAACAGTTATGCCTGGTGTCTCAGAGGTTCTACTGTTTCACCCAGTTATAACATGCCTACAAAGCATGGAAATAAATAGAGAGATTTTGGCAAAAATATCTCCAAAAAGGCTAATTGTTTAATCGCAGAGAGACATAACGTGCTGGAGTAACTCAGCGAGTCAGGCAGCATCTCCAGAGAAAAGGAATAGGTGACGTTTTGGGTCGAGACCCTTCTTCAGGAATTCTTTCATCATGTTTTATGGATACTTTGAATGAAGTCTCTTCCAGCTATTAGTCGGCATGGTGAGGCAGCGTGGCGAGTTTCCTGCCTCATGCATCAGAGACCCAGCTTCAATCCTGACTTCAGCTGCTGTCTGGATGGTGTTTGTACATTCTACAGATGACTGTGTGAGTTTACACGGGCATTGTTTATTGTTTTGAGATACAGCGTGGAAACGGGTCCATCAGCCCACCGAGTCCACACCGACCAGCGATCACCCCGTACACGTTACTCCATGTTATCCCACTATCATATCCACTAGCAGCAATTTACAGAAGCTAATTAATCTACAAACCCACACATTTTGGGGATATGGGAGGAAACTGGAGCAATCGGAGGAAACCCACGTGGTCACGGGGAGAACGTGCAAACTCCACACAGACAGCTCCCAAGGTCAGGATCAAACCCAGGTCTGTACCCGCTGCTCCAAATACTTGAGAAGCACTTGGGAAGATGGGAACCTCACTTCAATAATTCCTCATCCAATTCAAGTTGACAGAAATTTTAATTAAACCATCCTATCATGCACAGGACACGATTTCATTACAGTCAAAACCAAATTAAAAAAAATTAGCTGGCTACTTTAATGCATCTGTCTTAGTGATTCCATCAACTAACGTTCCCCTGCTCACAGGAGAGAATTCTATTCACTGGCATATAATGTTTATTTAGTAAAAACCTTTTTGTTGCGTGATGTCCTGAAAGACTGTACATGATTACAATCAAGCCGTCACAATGTACAGATACAGGATAAAGGGAATAACGTTTAGTGCAACGATAAAGTCCGGTATAGTCTGATTAAAGATAGTTCAAAGGTTTCCAATTAGTTAGATGAGAGCAGGGGGCGGAAATCGGTATCAAAACATGGGGGGGACACAATTTCTTAGCGCCGCGTGCGAGGCTTTGGAGGATTCAGCCGTGGCCCTGTGGACGGTAACATCGGGAGCTGACCTGGTTGGTGACCGACTCCAAACTCTAGCAACAGCAGCTTCGTCCGCCCCGAATCGTGGGGCTTCAATCGGCCTGTTCGCGGGGCCTTTCATCGCCCGGCGGGGGCTCGACGCAGCAATTAGACCGCGGGGCCAGGCCGCGCCGCGCCAGGCCGATTCAAGCTCCGCTCTATGATCTTTGCTTCACCAGGTTGTGTCCCTCCTCCAATCACCGCGCTCAGTCCTCAGTCACACCCTCCTACTTCCGCCTCTGACCGACACCTCCCTCCTCCAATCATCGCGCTGAATCATCATGGTCCCCCTCCCCCCCCTACTGCCTGTTGACCGACGTCTCTCTCGTCCAATCGGCGCCCTCGACCATCAGTCCCACCCCCACTGTCTCGCGGAAAGCGGAGATTTTGAATGGATTTTCTTTTCACCGAGTTTTAAAATCCGGATTACAAAACATAGGGGGGGGGGAAATTGTCCCCCACTTCTCAAAACATGGGGGGGACGTGCTATAAACACCCCCCAGGGATATCTGCCCATGGATGGGAGATCAGAACCATTTTTTAGCTGGTGTTAGGATGGTTCAGTTGCCTAATAGCAGCTGGGAAGAAACTGTCCCCTGAATCTGGAGGTGTGCGTTTTCACACTTCTGCATCTTTTGCCTGATGGGAGAGGGGAGAGTGGAGAAGAAGGAGTGACCAGGGTGAGACTGGTCCTTGATGATGCTGCTGGCCTTGCCGAGGCAGCGTGAAGTGTAGATGGAGTCAATGGGAGGGAGGTTGATTTGTGTGATGGTCTGGGCTGTGTAAACAGTTCTCCGATTAATTTGATGTTCCACAAAACCACATTAAAACTTCACTTTCTTTGTCATAAAAGAGATGCGGAAAAGCGATCATGTTTTGGACGATCAAACTGTGATGATCTATCTCCCACAGCGATAATCAACCTATTTTATAGCATTTATTCCCACTGAGTCACAGGAAACATGATGGCTCCAACTTTGGGAAGTGATACATTCGAGAAGAAGTCAAGGTCATGTTAATATGATTCACTGTGATGCCATCAAGGCTTCAACTGTGATACGAGGTTCGAGGAGATGAGGTGTTTTAACGCAGACTAGAACCTCAAGAAAGGAACTAAGAAACCAGCTCAAAATTCCAGGTGATTTTTTTTATAGTTTAGTTTAGAGATACAGCACGGAAACAGGCCCTTCGAATCTGCGCTGACCAAAGATCACCTCACACTAATACTTTACTGCCTGCCCGCTGAGTTACTCCAGCATTCTGTGTCCATCTTGTTTAAACCAGCATCTGCAGTTCCTTCCTACAACTATCCAACACACACTAGGTAAAAATTTTAGATTCATATCAAGCCAATCAACCTAAACCTGTAGGTCTTTGGAGTGTGGGAGGAAACCGGAGCTCCCAGAAAAAACCCCCCCGGTTTGCGGGAAAGAATATACAAACTCCGTACAAACTTGTACATTCCCTCCCCCCCCGTAACCTGCGTGGGTTTAGTCCGGGATTTCCGGTTTCCTTCCACTCTCCAAAGAGGTACAGGTTTGTAGGTTCTTCGTCACTAAATACACAACTTTTTTCGACACAATACGACAACAGAAATCTTTGCGACTTTATCTTCTTTGGGTTCGGGTGCTTGTCAAAGCTCTGCAGTCTAACACTCTACTACCTTCACAGTTCCACATAATCAGGCAGGCAACACGTAATAGAGTAAGATGCAGAGCTGACAAGCCGATAATCACACTGTCAAAGAGGAGAGAAAATGAAAACATTCTTCCGACTTTTGCGTAGACGAAAAATGTATGTAGAAATTGAGGACATTTATAGCTGTGAAACTGGTCCCAAATTTCCAATCGCAGAAGCATGGAATCAGTTTCATAGAAGATAGAATATAGAACAGTATGGTGCAAGAACAGGTCCTTCGGCCCACAACGTCTGTGCCGAAGATGATGCCAAGCCAACACTTACCTGCCTGCAGGCCCTTTAGCCCAACTCTTGTCTATTAGCATTTGAAGCACAAGAAGGAACTGCATGTGCTGGTTTAAGCCAAAGATAGACACAAAAAGCTGGAGTAACACAGCGGGACAGGCAGCATTTCTGGAGAGAAGGAATGTTGCTTCAGTGAACTGGAGTTGAAGAAACCCGATGTCTGTGGGTTCCTGCCACAGACTGTGAACTTTGCTAGATTATATCTCAGGGAAAGGAACAAGCCACCCATGCCTTTAGGCCTCAGGCCTCTGTCGTTGAGGTGGGGTCGGATGGGGAAAGAAGGGAGTCGACCCGAAACGTCGCCCTTTACATCTCTTCAGAGATGCTGCCTGTCCGCTGAGTTACTCCAGCACTTTGAGTCCATCTTCTGCTTATAGATGTCACAGATCCCATTAAGTAATTGACTTCATTCCCTCAGGCAAATGAGGGATGCACAAATTATTATTTTACTGGTATTGGCCAGGTCCCAAGTCTTTTTTGAGTAGCTGCTTGACATGTGCACAATTTGTTTTGTTAACAGGAAGTGAATGCGCTGCTATCTTTGCTGAGTGGAAGAGTAATATTGGCATTTAGAAATCTCATTAAAAAACATGACAACCAGGCATTCTTGCAAGAGTCCTGATTCTTATTAGCCCCGAGCCCTGATAACTTAGCCAACAGATTAGAAAGTAGCAAAAGGAATATTGCTTCTTACAAGTTCGGGAGCGAGTTTAGGAAGGAACTGCAGAAACTTGTTTGTACCGAAGATAGACACAAAGTGCTGGAGTAACTCAGCGGGTCAGTCAGCATCTCTGGAGAAAATGGATAGGTGACGTTTCGGGTCGAGACCCTTCATCTGACTGAGATATTTTAAAAAGGAGGTAGGTAGATATAGCAACGTAAAATGCAACAAGGCAAATGGTAGATGGGGCCGGATAAAGCATCAGTTCAAACGGTCATGATTTATTGGAGCAGGATTAGACCATTTAGTCCAGCACATCCACCCCACCATTCAATCACGGCTGATCTATCTCTCCCACTCATCGCCATTCTCCGACCTTCTCCGATAACCCCTGACACCCGTACTAATCAAGAATCTGTCAATCTCCCCCTTGAAAATATCCATTGACCTGGTCTCCACAGCCGTCTGTGGCAATGAAGTCCACAGATTCACCACCCTCTGACTAAATCAGCCATGATTATACTGGATGGCTTACAATCTAAATATCCTGCTATCGCATTCTTTTCAATAGACTAAAGTATTACTTAAAGTATATAAAGTATTGTTACACACTATAGACATGAGGTAGATCCTTGTTTAAACCCTCTCTCTTTTTGAACAGCAGCATTACATTTCCCACCCTCCAGGGACTGGTCCCCCATCTATAGAATGTTGGAAGATGATTACTAATGCATCCCACTGTTGCCATGGTTACCTCTATTAGAACTCTGGGGATTGATCAGTTTTTGGTCCTATTGACTTCTCCAGAGCTGTTTTTCTCACAAAAAACAATTTCCTTTTATTCCTCATTTCCAGGATGAGAATCGTTTCCTCGTCTATAATGTCTGAACCAAAGTCTTTGATAGATCTGGTATTTCTTTATTCTCCCTTTACAAATTCTCCAGTTTCTGACAGTAAGCCACCTTGGTTTACAGCACCGATACAGCATGGAAACGAGCCCTTCGACTCACCGAGTCCAGTGCGAAATAACCTACATATATCTTGACTATGTCAAGTCAAGTCAAGTTTATTTGTCACATACACATACGAGATGTGCAGTGTTTTTCTCTTCTCACATACCTGGAGTTTCTACAACCCACTTTTATTTATTGACTTTACTTTAGGCTTTAGAGATAGTGTGGAAACAGGCCCTTAGGCCCACACCGACCAGTGATCACCTCCATGCCCAAACAGTACCCTACACACTAGGCGATCACCTCCATGCCCAAACAGTACCCTACACTGGAGAAACTCAGCGGATGCAGCAGCATCTATGGAGCGAAGGAAATAGGCAACGTTTCGGGCCGAAACCCTTCTTCAGACTGATACTCATGCATGATACTCAATCTAGCTTTCCTTTGCATGGGAGGAAACCCACCCGGTCACGGGGACAACATACAAACTCCGTTCAGGCAGCACCCATAGTCAGGATCGAACCCGGGTCTCTGGCGCTGTGAGGCAGCAACTCTACCGCTGTGCCACCGTGCAGCCCTGAAGCAACGGCAGGTATATTATACCCGTTTATATCTACTGTCATTATTAGCTGAAAGTTAAGGCTGAAAGAAACTTCTGTGTTGATTATTATAGAGAAACAATTATGAATATAAAGTAAGTGCTGAACCAAGTAGGCAAACCCAATAAATACAATAATCAATCACAAACTACTTTTAGCAAATACGTATTGGCGTTTCTTGATTAATTAAACCTTTACATATGCACAACACACCAATAGAAAGTAAATCAAAGAGAGATTCTGTACAAACTATTTATTATTACAGTTCAGAAATACATCCTTTAGGGCTGTTCAGATGTTTAGTTCAGTTTAGAGATAGAGCTGAAACAGGCCCTTCAGCCCATCGAGTCTACGCCGACCTTCGTTCACTCTGTACACTGGCACCATCCTTTATGCTGCTAACAATTTACAATTTTACCAAAGCCAATTAACGTACAAACCTGTACGTCATCATAGTGTGTGAGGAAACCAGAACACCTGGAGAAAACCCACGAGGCCACAGGGAGAAGGTGCAAACTCCGTACAGACAGCACCCGTGGTCAGGATCGAACCCAGGCCTCTGGCACTGTGAGGCAGCAACTTCCCCGCTGCATCACCGGGCCTCCCCTTGAATGGGCTTCAGTGCTGAATTCAGATAGAGTTTGTTATTGCTTTTGGCATCGCTGACAGTGACAATAATCCCAGCCCATCTTGTGATAGCAAGGAAAAGAATGTAGAAACTCGGCTTAAGAATAGATCAGTAACAAAGGCACGACTGGAAAGCAAGAGTTCTTTGCTGGCTGACAGCAACGGAGTAACACAGAGTATTGAGGATATCAAATTATGTGGGGACAGGAAACAGTATAAATCAGCTTAACAGTTCAACAAAGATTAAAGAATAGTGAGGAAATAAACACTGAGGAACCTCTGGAGTCAGGCTGGTCAGAGAATTAGGATGGGGGAGGGATGGAGAGAGAGGGCAAGTCATAGCTTACTTGAAGTTGGAGGTCGATATTCATACCGCTGGGGTGTAACCTGCCCAAGTGAAATGTGAGGTGCTGTTCTTCTAATTTGCATTGGGCCTCATCTGACAGTGGAGGAGGCCCAGGGCAGTAATCACGTGTAGGTTTTGTACTGATTGGATAGCACCCAACAAAACAAAGCTTGCCACTGTACCTTGGTACATGTGGCATTAATAAGCTGAACTATTCTCCACCCACTGCATGCTTTTCAGCATTAACCCACTTTTATTGGGGACACACTTGTAGTATCAGTTTCTTTGCTGCTTTAAATACATGTTGCTTGTGAATCGACAATGTTAGTGGTTTAACAAGGTGTTGTTATTTTCACACCACGTCCTGGATCTGTTGAATGATGCTCTGCTGACAATATTTACGATAAAAAATATCCTCAAAGTTAACCCCGCCCAAAACATTGGCGTACGTCCCAAAGTGCGTTCATCACCGCCGTGAGTTTCTTCATTGTACCAGCTTGTACATCCATCCAGGTTCAGGAACAGGAACTTCCCCACAGCCATCAGGCTATTAAACACAACATCAAACAAGCTCTGAACAATACGAGTCTATTACTACTATTGCACTTCATCTGTTTATTTATTGTGTATATATATATGGTCTATAGACTATAGACACACTGAACCTTTACCTGCCGGTCTGTATTATGTTTACACATTCTGTCGTGATTCAGCAAGTAAGAATTTAATTGTCCTATCTGGGACACATGACAATAAAACTCTTGACTCTTGACTTGTTGACATTGGAGCAAACTATAAAGATTAAAGCAACAGTTTGGGGAGCAAAGAATTTGAATCTGTGGGTTTTAAGAGTTTGTTTAGTAGTCAAAGGAATGCCGCAATGTCGCTGGAAAATAGTTTTGTATATCTTGTCAGAACTCACACACAGTGGATTGACACAGCAGTCCACGCAAGTCTCGAGTCTGAAGAAGGGTTCTGACCCAAAACGCCACCCATTTCTTTTCTCCACAAAGGCTGCCTGACCCACTGAGTTACTCCAGCACTTTGTGTCCACCTTCAGTATAAACCAGTTTCAGTTAAATTTAAGGTAGACAAAAATGCTGGAGAAACTCAGCGGGTGAGGCAGCATCTATGGAGCGAAGGAATAGGTGACGTTTATTATATAGTCACTTGTATTGAGGTACAGTGAAAAGCTTTTGTTGCGTGCCAAACATTCAGTGGAAAGAAAATACATGATTACAATCGAGCCATTCACGGTGTATAGATACATGATAAGAGAATAATGTTTTGTGCAAGGTAAATACAGTTCGATATAAGATAGTACAAGGGTCACCAGTGAGGTGGATAGTAGTTCAGGACCACTCTCTAGTTGCGGTAGGATGCAGTATCTGTGGTTCATTCTTACACTTGCACAAACTGATTAATATTGAATCTCTGTCACACAATACCATGGAATGTTTTTTTCACTATTTGGGCACAATGTTGTTACAGAATCTGAAACTCATACTAATCTTCTGTTTGCTTAGCGGCTGAGTGAGATTCAGGCATCTTGATTTCACAATCCACTGTGTCCTGCTTTCAATAAAACACAGAATGCTGGAGTAAACATCTCAGGAGAACATGGATAGGCGATGGATCCTGACCCGAAATATTGTCTCACCAAGTTCTCCAGAGATGCTGCCTGGCCCGCTGAGTTACTCCAACACTTGGTGTTTTAATCAAAATCCCAACATCTATTCTAGAGTCATCGCATCATACGGACCAAGCCCTTCGGCCGAGCTTACCCACGCTGACCAGGATGTCCCATCTGTCTGCGCGTGGCCCAGATCCTGCTAAACTCTTCAAGTTCATTTATCTGCATTAGTCAAACTCAAAGGTGGATCCTCTTCGGCAGCTGTTTAACACTTGTAGCACTTAAACAATTAGCATCCTCTCTTTCTTGGTAATATCCATCTGCTCTCCTAATGTGTTACGTTGCAGAAAAGCTTCCTGGCATCTTTGAATGTGACACTATATTAAAATAAGTGGTATGGATTTACTGCAATGTGGTTGGTCAGCATGGACTCGATGGGCCGAAGGGTCTGTTAACCCTAACCCTAATGAAACCAAACCAAACTAAACCAAACCTAAAACATGAGAAGACACAGTTTCATGATTAAAACTAGCCGTTTTACTGCTAATCCGTTGCAGTTCTAAGAAGTGGTTTGGACCAGAGCCCGGAGACGGATTGAAACTCATCCAGCTCGTCAGAGAAAGAAAATACTTTCCCCACAAACACTGAGTGTTGTCCATTCATGTAAACCAGTTGCTATTCATCTATGATGACTGAGAGAGACATTGGACAGGCTCACCAAGTGTACACTAGTGTTACCAGGAAGCTCTGTGCTTGTGCCAGGCTGGTTGGCCTTCAGGGAGATCAATGGTGGGGTCATTTTAAGATGGGGACTAATTTAAAGGGCCAAGTTGACTGTCCCAATGAGCCTGCTCCCTGGAGCCTGGGTGTAACTTCGGCACAACGATCAAAGGATAGACTGAAATAGGAGTCTCTGGCACTGGATCAAGGATCGTTCAATGAGGTGCTCACTATTCCCAAAGCTCCTGAAAAGATGCGTAGCATAAAGCTGGTTACCATTGTTGCAAAATCAGTTCCAAGGTGTCTAAACTCAGGGTGTGCTTTGGAAATAGCACGGAGGTAGTTGGGGATGAGGTTTATCAGCCAGATAAGTTACTGGGAAAAGGAGTAAATGAGGGTTCCCTGCGTTAATTACACCATGGAAGGTGCTGGTAACGAATGCACTGACTCTAGACACAAAATGCTGGACAGGCAGCATCTCTGGAGAACATGGATAGGTGACATTTCAGGTCTGGGTCCTTCTTCAGACAAAACCAGCGTTTTGTGTCATTAGTAAACCAGCATCTGCAGTTTCTTGTTTCTAGATTATGACTGAAGTGCTCTAGTATCTCCGTTAGTTTGGCCCCAAAGCATTGGCGGTCTGAAGGCCCCCCCCCCGCCCCGCCCCCCCTCGACAGATCCTATGAGGAAAGTGGTCTCAGTTAACCTTTGAAACCCTCTCCCCCTCATTCCACACAGACAGCTCCCGTAGTCAGGATTGAACCCGGGTCCCTTGCGCTGTGAGGCAGCAGCTCTACCCGCTGCGCCACTGTACAGGAATGACCTCCAGATGGGGATTGTACAAATACACGTGGACAATAAATGCTGGCGCAGTGAGTTGTGAGCCTTAAAAACAAGATAAATAAATAAGACAGCACAATTTAATGGGCTATCTACAAATAAAATGACACTACAACTTGGCGAAGAGTTGACTAACTGCAGTCACTCAGCTTTGATACCACCAATGAGGATGTGAATTGAATCCATTTCAAGCTGGATATTTCTGTAATTTACAAGAACGATGCAGGGAACGTGATCTCATGAAAGAAACAACTCCTTTCAAATCGTGTGGATGATTAAAACCTCTTTTCACTTCTGTCACGATAGAAAAGTATTGCAGTTCCACACACTCCACTGACAATCTCGGAGTGAAACAGTTGCTTCAATGTGAAATCTAATGGGCCCGTCCCACTTGGCGATTTTTTTAGGCAACTGCCGGCGACTGTCATAGCCGGAGCAGGTCACCGAAAAAACGGCAACAACCAACATCATCGTGGCGACAACCTACAACAGCACCTACGTCAGGAGAAGTCACGCTACGCTCAATGGCGTCAAACCCAGTGTCGCCGAAAATTTTTTCAACACGTTGAAAATTTAGCAGCGACCAGAAGGACGCTACGACTTTTTGCGCGACTGAGGAGCCAACTCCCCGCGACCACCCGCGAACACGTGGCGACAAACTAGTCGCCTGTAGTTGCCTAAAAAAATCGCCTAAGTGGGACAGGCACATTACTCCTCCTTGGGCTTCTGAAAATTACAGAAACAAACCTCAATCAGTCATAAGGTCATAGGACTACAAGTAGAATTAGGCCATTCGACCCATCAAGTCTACCCAGCATTCAATCATGGCTGATCTATCTCTTCCTCCTAACCCCATTCTCCTGCCATCTCCCCATAACCCCTGACACCTGTACTAATCAAGAATCTATCTATCTCCGTCTAAAAAATATCCACTGACTTGGCCTCCACCACTTTCTGTGGCAAAGTAGTCCACAGATTCACCACCCTCTGACTAAATAAATTTCTCCTCATCTCCTTTCTAAAAGAACATCCTCTAATTCTGAGGCTGTGAACTCGTCCTAGACTCTCCCATTGGTGGAAACATCCTCTCCGGTCTACAAAGCCAAACAAACTGAAGAAGGGTCTCAACCCGAAACGTCACCCATTCCTTCTATCCAGAGATGCTGCCTGTCTCACTGAGTTACTCCAGCATTTTGCATCTATTTCCAATCCTCTATTCCTCCCCCACCCAAGTTGCACCAACTTCTCATTGTCACCCAATAAACAGCTAACAATGGCCTATTTCCTATATCATCGTTACTTTTTTGCATATCTTTTATTCATTGTTCTTTATCTCCCCACATCACCGTCTATATCTCTAATTTTGCTTATCCCTTAACTAGTCTGAAGAAGGGTCTCGACCAGAAATGTCACCCATTCCTTCTCTCCACAGGGTGTGGTGGAGACTCCCCTCAAAATAAGGGAAGGGATTCCACACCAGTGGGTCACATGAGTGGCAAGGGTGTGGGGTAAAATTGTGACTTGGGGATAGTATAGCCTCCGAGAATGTCAGATGGATTTTTGTAAGGATCATGTATTGTATATTTGTTTCTCGAATAAAGTATATTTTGAAATTTTAAAAAAAAATCCTTCTCTCCAGCGGTGCCGCCTGTCCCGCTGAGTTACTCCAGCGTTTTTGTGTCACAACAATAACCACATTATTTACACAGCGGGCAACACACTCAAATCCAAGTTCTTCATTTCTTTGCATGCCATTTAAAAAGCTCGCCCTCAATAGTTGGGGTCCAGAGTTACATGCGTTTTCTTCACTGAAGATAGACACAAAATGCTGGATAGCTCAGCGGGCCAGGCAGCATCTCTGGATGCTTCGGGTCGAGACCCTTCCTCTACTGCTCGGAGTTCCTTATTTCAGAATTCAAAGCTAAACACAATGCAGCGATGAATATAGACAGGGCTTTAGAAAAAACACTCTGTGTTGAACAGACCTCCTAAGGCAGTACACGCCACAACATAATCAACATCCAGCATTTCCGTAAGCTATGACTTAATGGGACGCAGTTCAAATCTGAGCTCTTTGCTTCTGTCAAACTCCAGATCAACACAAAGAGACGAGGTCAGTCTAACTTAGTAACGGCAACTTACCAATTTAGCAGTGAATATACAAGAATGAATCCTCTGTCCTCACACACCGGCTGAGTAGCAACAATGTTAGCAGTAACACACTGCACAACATAGCCTACGTCCCAAATAAATCACCATTATGCAAACTGATACACAATCAGATGGGCACAGCATCAAACTCTTGCTGAAGTGTTTTCGCTGGTGACGGACGATTCCTAAACAGTACAATGCGAGTAGGAAGGAACTGCAGATGCTGGTTTAAATCGAGGGTAGACACAAAATGCTGTAGTAATCAGCAGGACAGGCAGCATCTCTGGAGGGAAGGAATGGGTGACGTTTCGGGTCGAGACCCTTCTTCAGACTTCATGTACAACGCAAGAGCAAGTAAAACAAACAGACTGCCCTTGTGCCTCTAATGATCCATTAGTTGATGCATATACAATTGTTGTGTCAATGTTTACAAGACTCCACAGATTTTATACAGTCTATTTCTGTCCAAGCAGAGGAAATCTTGGCTGTTCCTTCCAAGAGTTAGTTTGTACCATTTAGTGAAAGGGCTGAAAAAGGTTCTAGATCTCGTTATATAAATTAAAGGCCACATATGAACAGGTTTTGTACACAGAGCAGTTTACTCTGGTGGGTAGGGGTGCTGGTGTGTTTAAAGGAAATTACTTCTCAAACTCACGGTTATCTCCATTCAATCTTAGCACAAGGCGGACCAATCAAGCTATGAACAGATTCGGACATAAATCAAAGCTTCACCTGAATACTTACATAATTTATGAGTCTTTTCTTGAGAAACGGCGGGATAAATGTCACAGGAGAGGAGCCGAGGGTTACAATCACTGCAGTTTCTTCTCAGCTGCTGTTGAAACACCACCACGCTTCTCCACACCCGGCAGCCAACTAACGCACCCCACCACAAGTGAACACCGAACAGCAAACACCAGCATTTCATGGGCTGGGTCTGAAGGAATGTTTACTATATACATAGTGTGCGAGAGGGCTGAAGTGTTTGTTTTATCTTCCCAGCAGCAGCCAAAGAACACACCCAGTGCTTTTAACTTTAATTGGAGCAGCAAACTGAGAGGAATAAACTGGAAGGTAATTATCTTTACAGCCCCCCCCCCCCCCCCCCTTTCATCCCGACCAATAAAACCATTAAATCCATTTGCTACACATTGTCCTCAGGTACTCGGCATGGATATGGCAGCGCTTACATGACTGTGTGCCTGTGCAGAGACCTGAACTATTGAAGGCAGATACAACATGCTGGAGTAACACAGTGGGACAGGCAGCATCTCTGGTCTGGAGAGAAGGAATGGGTCGAGACCCTTCTTCAGACGGAGAATCAGTGGGAAATGAAGTGAGAGATATAGGCAGTGATGTGGAGAGAGATATAGAACAAATGAATGAGAGATATGCAAAACAATTATGATGATAAAGGAAAATGAAGGAACTATTGATCTGGAGATCTTCCTTTCTTTTTCCCACCCCTCCCTCTGCATCTCTGGAGTGAAGGAATGGATGACGTTTCGGGTCGAGACCCTTCTTCAGACCTCCACTCATGTTAGTTTTAGTTTAGTTTTCATTCATTGTCATGTGTCCCTCACTCCAAAGACGTACAAGTTTGTAGGTTAGTTGGCTTGGTGTATGTGTAAATTGTCCCTAGTGTGTGTGGGATAGTGTTAGTGTACGGGGATCACTGGTCAGTGCGGACTCGATGGGCCGAAGGGCCTATTTCCGCGCTGTATGCTGTATCTCTAAACTAAACTCTAAACATGCCGTCTGATCTAATCTCAATGCGGCTCCAGACACCAACAACAATGCGGCTATCTCTTAATTGCTCTCTGAAATGGTCTCGCAAGTCCCTCAGTTAATGGGATAGCCACAGCAATGTAAACAACTTGTGAAAGAATAAAGAGCATCCCCAAACTGGATGTAATACTGAGCAATTACATTAGTGTTCAAAGTTTGGCCCAGCCGATCAGTTTATGAGGACTGTTTTAAAAGAAGAAAGAACAGCAGAATGTGGTCTGAAGAGAGAATAACAGAGTTTAAATCCTCCTATGGAGAAGGAATGGGTGATGTTTAAGAAGGGTCTCAACCTGAAACGTCACCCATTCCTTCTCTCCGGAGATGCTGCCTGTCCCGCTGAGTTACTCTAGCTTTTTGTATCTATCTTCGGTTTAAACCAGCATCTGCAGTTCCTTCCTGCACATTAATTCCTCCTGTGCTATGGGCTCATACACCAGTTAGAGTGATTACATTTAATAATGATGAACAACCCAGATCAGGACAAAGTTCACAAAAATAGACACAAAGTGCTGGTGTAACTCAGCGGGACAGGCAGCATCTCTGGTGAAAAGGAATAGGTAACATTTCGGGTCAGAACCCTTCTTCAGAAGGCTTCTTCTTACCAACAATCAGAGAGCAGTCCTGATCTACTATCTACCTAATTGGAGACCATCAAACTATCTTTGATGGGACTTCACTGGCTTTATCTTTCACTAAGCATTATGCATGTTATTCCCTTTATCCTGTATCTGTGGACGGCTCGAATGCAATGGTCTTCCCGCTGAAGATAGACACAAAAAGCCAGAGTAACTCTGCGGGACAGGCAGCATCTCTGAAGAGAAGGATTGGGTGACGTTTCGGGTCAAGGCCCTTCTTTAGCCCGCTGACTGGTTAGCACGCACCAAAAAAGCTTTTCACTATTCCTCGGTGCACGTGACAATAAACTAGACTCAAACTCAAGAGACGTCCAGTTAGCCTGGCCATTTCTGGGGGTTGCAGAAGATTACAATGGTAGTGAATGGAATGGCTGTGGAGGAACTTTAAGACAAAGATTAGAAGTTTAATATCAAGACGCAGATTAACTCTGTAGTTCAACTTCTTGGGTATTGCGTGCACAGCCTAAAGTTGCAGGACAACTTGTTCTATTTGATCTTATTTGATTGTGCACGCTGGGTTGATTGCATTCGTCGAAACAGGGAGGACCACGTGAAGGTTTTAATCTCCCACCCCTGTGGTTCAGCAAGCTCTGGGTGATGGGTGAATGGGACCTGCTGCTAGTTTGGACATTGGGCAGCAGAGTTTCGTACAATCTCAAGTTCATGGTGGCTGCACCATGTTCCAGCCATTGACAATGGTCCAAACCCCGATGGGCCAAAGCCATGGATGAAGATTTGAGGAACGGATGAGCTCAAGTGGAATGGAGGAGTAGGGCAAATGTAGAATCAAGGAGCTACAAGTGTTGGTTAGTACACATAAGGACACAAAGTGCTGGATCAACTCAATGGGTTTGGCAGCATCTCTGGAGAACATGGATAGGTGTCGTTTCGGGTCGAGACCCTTCTTTTTTTAAATTTTTTAAATTTAATTTGTTTATTTATTTATTAGAAGTAAGTACAATACAGTGGTACCTTTTTTCAAGTGCCAAATATATGTTAACATGATACATTCTCTGTACAACCCTTCTTTAGACGGATTGTATGGAGGGGTGAGGGGGAGGGGGGAGAAGATTGTGGAAAAAGTTGTTCCAGCTTTCCTTCATTTTTTCTCCCCCCCCCCCAACCCCCCCCTGAAACGTCACTGATCCATGTTCTCCATTGATGCTGCCTGACAAGGAGGCAATTTTCGAGGTGGGGCAGCAATGTTGCCCAGTGTTAATCAGGGAAATAATACTGCAACTGTAATATGTCTAGTTTCACTGTAGACAGTTTCCAGTCTGAAGAAGGGCCTCGACCCAAAACGCCACCCATTCCTTCTCTCCAGAGATGCTGCCTCGCCCGCTGAGTTACTCCAGCTTTTTGTGTCTATCTTCGGTGTAAACCAGCATCTGCAGTTCTTTCTTACACAGTTTCCAGGGAAGTTGCAGTCAGTGACTAGGTGTGTTGTGGGAACTACAGCCAGGTCATATCGAGTCGAGCTTAATGACATTTGCACGAGTGTGGTGAGATACAAGTGTAATCAAAATCTTGCTTGCAGACTCAGACAACACACAAGTAAATGATACATAAATATATGTGTATAAATTATACATGAATGCTCACATGAATATACATGTGTGTCGTGCCATGCCAAAGGCTTGCTGACATTCTCAGGTACAGCAATACTTGAATTTCTACTATGGTGAGTCAGCAGGCTATAGTTTAATTCTGAGAATCACAGGTGCATTGACAACACTCTTGGATGGGTCAGCTTTGGGATAAGGCATTAATCTTCTTCAGGGAAGGTAATTATTCCATTTTGATGAACAGGTTTCTAACCTGAGATAAGTGAAATGAAACCTGACACGTTGGGATGTGTGTATTAATCTCATGTGGACCCAGTCACAGTGAAACACTTTTGTCGGTGCACGAGGAGGTAAAACATGAGTACACACACGAACAATGGAGGGCCCAGCCTGGGGGGGGGGGGGGGGGGGGGGGGGGGGGGGGGGGGGGGCAGGGGGGGGGGTTGTGGGGGGGGGTGGGGGGGGGGTGGGGGGGGGGGGGGGGGGGGGGAACCAAGGAGGACTTGGCACTAACACAGTCACATTTAGCTCTTCGGGCTAACGGAATCAAGGGATATGGGGAGAAAGCAGGAACCGGGGGTACTGATTTCGGATGATCAGCCATGATCATATTGAATGATATGAAGGGCCGAATGGCCTACTCCTGCACCTATTTTCTACGTTTCTATGGTGTGGGGGTACTTTGTAACTTTGTAAGCGCCCTCTATGTGGTGACTGTTCGCATACCGTGGGCATGAAAGCAAAGAATTTGACTGTGACTTGTCACATGTGAAGAAGGGTCTCGACCCAAAATTTCACCCATTCCTTCTCTCCAGATATTCTGCCTGCCCTGCTGAGTTACTCCAGCTTTTTGTGTCTATATAGGGTGTAAACCAGCATCTGCCGTTCCTTCCTACACAAGGGTGTGTATGCAGGTGCTGAAGTACTGGAGTAACTCAGCGGGTCAGGCAGCATCTCTTGAGAACATGAACAGGTGATGTTTCAGGTCGAGACCCTCATTCAAACTGAAAAGTCTGAAGAAAGGTCTGTTCCTTAACCCTCGAATTTTGCTAGCCCTTGCTGTCTACTCCCCTTCCTTAACCCTCAAGCTGTCGATCCCACCCCCCCCCCCCGCCCTCGGGCTCCTCCTCCTCCCTGCGTTCCTTCTCCCCCCCACCCCCATCAGCTTGAAGAAGTGGGGTTATTTGTCCTTGTCCTTGTAGATCCTATTTCCTGACGGCCATAGAGGGAGTGTCCGGCTGCTGCACCCGCTGAGTTTCTCCAGTAATTTTTGTGTACCTTTGATCTTCCAGCATCTGCAGTTCCTTCTTGAACACAAAGGTCTGTAGATGGGTCGAGACCAGAAACGTCACCTATCCACGTTCTCCACATATGCTGCCTGACCTAGTAAGTTACTCCAGGACTTTGTGTCCATTTGGGATGATCCTCAATGAGCGACGGAGTGAGTTAAACCCAGCACAATATCTGGAGGAGACCAGTGGGATGTATCTAGTGTTTAAGAGGGAACTGCAGATGCTGGAGAATCGAAGGTTACACAAAAAAGCTGGAGAAACTCAGCGGGTGCAGCAGCATCTATGGAGCGAAGGAAATAGGCAACGTTTCGGGCCGAAACCCCTCTTCAGACTGATCGGGGGCGGGGGTGGGTGGGGACAAGAAAGGGAAAAGGAGGAGGAGCCCGAAGGCTGGGGGATGGGAGGAGACAGCAGGGGGGCTGAGGAAGGGGAGGAGACAGCAAGGACTAACAAAATTGGGAGAATTCGATGTTCATGCCCCCGGGGTGCAGACTCCCCAAACGGAATATGAGGTGCTGTTCCTCCAACTTCCGGTGCTGCTCGCTGTGGCCATGGAGGAGACCGAGGACAGAGAGGTCGGAGGCGGAGTGGGAGGAGGAGTTGAAGTGCTGAGCCACCGGGAGGTCAGCTTGGTTATTGCGGACCGAGCGGAGGTGGTCGGCGAAACGATCGCCCAACCTCCGCTTGGTCTCACCGATATAGATCTGCTGGCATCTAGAGCAGCGGACGCAATAGATGACGGAGTGGAAGAGAACCCAGGTAAACCTCTGTCGCACCAGTTGTATCTAGTCTTTGACAGAATCATCGGATCGGGAACTAGCGCAGGAGAGAGTGAAGGCAACTGCCGTAAATGTGGCCACCATTAACAGTTCTCCTTCAAGTCATTGCAAAAGCATGTTAGAATTTAATCTGCACCCATATATCCCAGAAATGTGGTAGGGATTGTTTGAAGTGGAGGGTGGTCCTGGATGGGGATATTTTAATTGTTGCTAAGTGGGACACATTGGTTAGGAATGTGGAATAAACAGGCATTATAATGTGAGTGCTATCACAGATCTGAAGTGGAATGTGGGAACGACTCCAGTTGATGTTTTGGTTGGCGGGGGGACATTTGCATGTTTGCCTCTTCGTAACCAATAATTTTCAGCATTCTTTTGTTTTAGAGCATAAAGCTTAAATGTCTCGAAGTGCGTATCTTGTACTTTCAGCTGCGCTGCTCCTTGGCTAACCCGAGAGAGAGAGAGAGCCATGTCCTGAACTGGTTTATGTGTGAATAGGCTTTAACATTTTCTCACCAAAGGATAGTGTTAGTGTGCGGGGATCACTGGTCGGTGTGGACTCGATGGGCCGAAGGGCCCGTTTCCACGCTGTATCTCTAAAACGAAAAATAAAATTACTTTACAGATTTTTTTAAGAGTGTGCTCTCAGAATGTGCTACACAAATCTGGTTTAGGTTTTAGATATGCAGCATAAAAGTTCATGCCAACTATCGATCAACCACACACTAGTTCTATGTCCCTTTTCATCTGTGCTTGAATTGCCTCATATTGTGTTTTGAATTGAATTCTGTCTTTAATTTGTGTACTAGTCATGTCTCTACTATTTATTTCATTCCACTTACATGTTTTTCCTCTACTTGCTAAATTTTTGTATGGTGTCCTTGAGACTCTTGAAAGGCGCCCATAAATAAAATGTATTATTGTTATTATTATTATTATTATGTCCTACACACACGGGGCAAGTTACAGAATTAACCTACACACCTGCTTGCCTTCAGGTGCATATATGGTCACTATCTTTGAATAATGGACTCGGATAGATTCACTCTGAACCAGCCTCAGATTCATGTACATAAGCACGTTTCCGTCTGTGTATATGGACCTGGTCTCAGACTGTACACAGACACATGGTCTCAGTCTGATGTTACATGCAGACATAAGGAACTGCAGATGCTGGTTTACACAAAAAGACACAAAAGTATTGGAGTAACGCAGGCAGCTTCTCTGGAGAACACAGATATGTCAGGACCCTTCTTCAGACTGATTGTGTGTGTGAGTGGGGGGAGGTGGGGTGGAGCAACTCAGCGGGATGGACAGCATCTCTGGAGAGAAGGAATGGGTGATGTTTTGGGTCAAGACCCTTCTTCAGACTGGTCAGGGATAAGGGAAACGAGAGATATAGCCGATGATGTAGTGATAAGGAACAATGAATGGAAGATATGCAAAAAAGCAGAGATATGGAGATAAGAATAAGAACATTTCTTCGGCACCCGCATGTTTTTCCCCAAAATGTTATCAGTTTTAGAATTCCTTTCAGCAGACAAACTTCTTTATCCATTACTTGCATTACTGAGTGGACTGACGTGCTTTGTAATATCAACTCAATCAGCTAAATTAATCAGCCACGATGTGGTCTAACCCGGAGCTACATGTTGAATGTGAGGCAAGGAAGAAGGGTCTCGACCCGAAACGTCACCCATTCCTTCTCTCCAGAGATGCTGCCTGTCCCGCTGAGTTACTCCAGCTTTTTGTGGCTACATTTTGGATCCTCTGCTACAGACAGACCCCTGCTAGGTAGCAGAGAGAAAATTAGTCCATTTGATTCAAGAGAATGGCCGTGTTCCATCGAATAAGCATCAATAGGTTTAACACTGTAAAATAGTCCAAACTATAAATTAAATACCATTTTTTGTAAAGATGTTTGTTTATGTACATTGTGATTATATATTCCTAACGTCATCATATACAAACTTATGAGAGGGACAGGGTGACATGTTTGGCCACAGCAGAACTATAAACAACTCAAGAAAATAGATCAGTGTAGGCTCTGGGCTAAGAGATGTGGAGTAAACTTGGAGGCTTGGAGAAAGCATTTTTAGTTTAGTTTCGAGATACAGCGCGGAAACAGGCCCTTTTGGCCCACCGGGTCTGCGCCGACCAGCGATCCCCGCACATTAACACTATCCTAGTCCCACTAGGGACAGTTTTTACATTTACACCAAGCCAATTAACCTGCAAACCTGCACGTCTGTGGAGTGTGGGAGGAAACCGAAGATCTCTGAGAAAATCCACACATGTCACGGGGAGAACGTACAAACTCCGTGCTGTGAGCATTCAAAGCCAGGATCGATCGCAGGTGTCTGGCACTGTAAGGCAGTAGCACTACCACTGCACCACCATGCCTTCATGCTAGTTAATGGTTGGCATGGATGTATTGGGCAGATGGGTCTGTTGCAGTGCACCAGGAATCTGCTTTGCAATCAACATTATTTTAATGCAGGAATAATCCATTTGGCACAGCACTAAAGTTGCTGCTTCACAGCACAAGAGATCCAGGTTTGATCCTGGCATCAGGTGCTGCCTGTGCAGAGTTTGTATGTCCTCACAGTGACCATGTGGGTTTTCTCCAGAAGCTCCTGTTTCCTCCCACACCCCAAACAGGAGCAGGTTAGTAGGTTGTACTAGAAGGATTCGGACCCGAAACGTCACCTGTCCACGTTTTCCAGAGATGCTGCCTGACCTGTTCAGTAACTCCAGCATATTTCAGGTTTGCAGGTTAATTGGCTTCTGTAAATTGCCCCATGTTTGTAGGATTTAGAACTGGTGAATGGATGATCGTTGGCTAGCATGGACCTGATGGGCCAAAGGGCTGTTCTCTTGCTGTATCTCCATACTAAACCTGACTACCAAAGATGATAAAAATTGTTGCTCTGAATTCTTCTTTCTGAATTAAGTTTACTCCAGAGTTTTAGTTGTAGTTTTAGAGATACAGCGTGGAAACAGGCCGTTGGGCCCATCTAGTCCGTTAACCAGCGATCACCCATACACTCGTCTATCCTAGGAACAATTAACCTACAAACCTGCACATCTTTGGCGTGTGGGAGGAAGCCGGAGATCCCGGAGAAAACCCACACTGTCACGGGGAGAACGTACAAACTCTGTACAGACAGCACCCGAGGTCAGGACTGAACCCGGGTCCCTGGCTATATGTGGCAGCAACTCTACCGCTGCACCACCGAGCCGCACGAGATTTGTTTCAGTACTTAACAGGTGAAAACAATCGAGGCTCACACAGCCTTGAACCATTCTATATGTCAAAACTGGCCAAGTTGCTAAATATCAGTGCAAGATTTCAGTTCAAGTTCATGCATGGACTTGATTGAGGCAGTGACGAATGAAGCAGCAATTACTGCCTGCTTACACTGGAAGCTGCATTGGGAAGCCAATGAAATACTGGCGTGTGTGTTGTTTTCCAGAATCTTTTTAAGAAGTTAACAATAGTGGCTGAGACAATTAAAGGATTAACGTTTGACAAACAGGTTGTACTTCACCTTCACGAGTCTAAGACATGGTGAATTATTTCAGAGCTGTTTATTTTTCACTTCCTACTAATTTTCTCACTAACTCACTTAATGTCATAAGGTCATATGTGATAGGAACAGAATTAGGCCATTCAAGTCTGTTCCGCCATTCAATCATGGCTGATCTATCTCTCCCTCCTAACCCCATTCTCCTGCCTTCTCCCCATAACCCCTGGCACCCGTACTAATCAAGAATCTATCTATCTCCGCCTTAAAAATATCCACTGACTTGGCCTCCACAGCCTTCTGTGGCAAAGAATTCCACAGATTCACCACCCTCTGACTGATGAAAATCCTCCTCATCTCCTTCTGAATTCAGAAGTTAATGAAGCAGTGAAATTTTAACATAGAACATGGAACAGTACAGCACAGGAACGGGCCCTTCGGCCCACAATGTTGATGCCTGTCATGATGCTAAATTAAAGTAATCTCATGGTTTTTTTCCATGTAAATTTCAACGCAAAACCCACTTGAACATATAATAGAAAGAAGAAACTGCAGATGCTGGAATCTTAAGTGAAAAACAAAGTGGTGGAGAAACTCAGCAGGTCAGGCAGCATCTGAGCATGGGAAGTTTTGGGTCGGGACCATTTTTCGCAGTGACTGGTGCCGGGAATAGCTGGAAAAGAGGTGCCTGTACATGAACCATATCCCTCCATTCTCTGCACTTCCACGTGCCTATCCAAAAGCCTCTTAAACGCCACTAACGTATCTGCCTCCACCACCACCCCTAGCAGTGTGTTCCAGACCCCACACATCTCCATTAAACTTCCCCCCTCTCACCTTACAGCTATGCCCTCTAGTGTTGGACATCTCCACCCTGGGAAAAAAGGTTCTGACTGTCTACCCTATCTGTGCCTTTCATAATTTTATAAACTTCTATCGTCTTCCCTCAACCTCCAATGTCCCAGACGAAACAATTCAAGTCTATCCAACCTCTCCCTGTAATCCAGGCATCATTCTGGTAAACCTCCTCTGCACCCTGTTGTAAGCTCCCCCATCCTCCCTGTAATGGGGGCAAACAGAAGTACAATAAAAGGCAGCTTGCAACCCAGCAGTGTGAATATTGATTTCTCTAACTTCGTAACCCTTGCACCCCTTCCCTCTCCACCCCTCCCCCCACCCCAGTCATCATACTAGCTTCAAAGTCACCTTGTTGAGTCTCATTGTCTGTAACTCGTTATCACCTAGTCCACAGCTAACAATGGCCATTTCCTTTGTCAGCGTTACTCTTTTGCATATCTTTTGTTCATTTGTACTACATCTCCCTACAGCATTGCTTCTTAAACTGGTGAATGGTTCACCCAAGGGCGAATGAAATTATTTGGGGGTGAATGAAACTGGAGGAGTGAATGACATAATTTATTCAGATATTTATATATTTTTTTCTATACTGAAAAAAAGCATTGCCATTAAAGTGGTTAGTGAGCTCTTATTGGTTTTAATGGCAATGGAGCTGGACATTTAATATTTAACATGTTGTTTTCTCTCTACCTATGGTTTTCTAATTTCCAAGTAGCTGGATATTTCCCAAATTTACTGTAATATAACCTTTTAGGGAAGACCAGACGAGCTGGTGGGATCATAAATGTATAAATGGCAACACTGGAGGATCGCCATAGGCAACTGTTCTACAGTAACTTTACGTTGTATAGCAATTTAGCTACCAAAGTTAATATTTGGTGGCATTGTGAGCTTTTGTCGGCGAGAGTTATAGAAAGTTGTATCAGTTGGATACTAACATATTAAATCACATAGCCCATGGTTTTTTGAGCTAGTTTTCCAAGAAAAATACTGCAGTAATCAAAGCCCCAAAGGGGGTTGAGTGTTTAGACCAGTGGTTCCCAACCTTTTTTTGGCCATGCCCCACCTAATCACCCCTAAAACCCTGATGCCCCCCCCCCCCCCATGTGGTGATATATAATTCTTAACAGTTAAAAAGTGAACTCCGTTTCAGCTGAAGAAGCTTAAAACGCCAATACCTTGGTTTAAACAAGCTTCAAAAGAACATGGCATCCATGAAAAAGAAAAATGAAATATACAAAAGACAGTTAAAGTTCTGAGCAAGAAATTACTAAAAAATTGTAAAAAAAAGAAAAAAACATTAGGTGGTATTAAAATAATAATAATGATAAATATGATAATAAAAGAGTATTCACAGGTAATAAAGAGAGTGAAAATTTCTATATTAGAATAATCTCTTATTTTTAAGGGCACTCAATTGCCCCCCTTAAAAATCAAATTGCCCCCCTGTGGGGCGTACGCCCCACGTTGGGAACCACTGGTTTAGACGTTGCGATGGTTCTTTTAAAATCATCCTAATAGAACGATATTCCAACTCCAGTGGTAATCAAACTTTTTTTTTTTCACTCCTAGTTTTCTTTACATATTTTTAGGATATTCAAAAAGTTTAACAAAATAAACACTTACGAAATTAGTTAATTTATGTTTTTTGCTCATGTGACAAAATAAATGATATATAAAATAAGGCAGAATAAGACGGAAATTACCAGAAAACATCAGAAAATGTAGTCGAGGGTGAATGAAATTTTGTGATAAAGACTCGAGGGTGAATGACACTGAAATAGTTTAAGAGGCACTGCTCTACATCACTGTCTATATCTCTCCTTTCCCCCGACTCTCAGTCTGAAGAAGGGTCTCGACCCGAAACGCCAGCCATGCCTTCTCTCCAGAGATGCTGCCTCACCCGCTCAGTTACTACAGCTTATGTGTCTATCTTTGGTTTAAACCAGCATCTGCAGCTCCTTCCTACACATGTCCATTCCAACCATCCCTTTTACACCGCTTCTCCTTTGATCCCATTTTTAAAATGACCAGAAATGCTTCTTTAACAAAAGTCCTTCAAAAATAATATGATTGCAATAAACAGCAAATGTGAATTGAGATTTTACGATCTAATAAGAACTAGGGCCTTTCATGTTTTTCTGATCAAAAAGAAAAATGTCATTTTATTACTGTGTTCCTTCCATTGGATTTATTCTTTCAAAGTGGCAATAAACCTATTAAATCCTCATAATACTGATTGGGACTCTTAAATAGCAAAACACTAATTAATTTTATTTTAACTCACCTGATGGTTAAATCCTTCAATTTTAATATTGGAACATCATTCAATTACACTTAAGCCGTTTGTGTAGGAAGGAACTGCAGATGCCAGTTTAAACCGAAGATAGACGCTAAATGCTGGTAGTAACTCAGCTGGTCAGACAGCATCTCTGGAAAGAAGGAATAGATGACGTTTCGGGTCGAGAGTCGGGGGAAAGGAGAGATATGGACAGTGATGTAGAGAGATGTGTACAAATGAAAAAAATGCAAAAAAGTAACGATGACAAAGGAAACAGGCCATTGTTAGCTGTGAGCTAGCTGAGAACTTTGCGCATTCTTTTCGCATTATTTAACCAAAATAAAAGTGCTGGAATTACACAGCCATCTACAGTTGACTTTCTTTTCTATCTCTTTCCATCTTCTCGCCTCAAACTCATTTGACTTCCCAGTTTTTTTCCCCCTTTAATAAAAGTCTCTGTTCCTCTCCCCAGATGTTGCCTGTTCTGCAGAAAGTCTGAAGAAGGGTCCTCACCCGAAACATCACCCATCCTTTTTCTGGCTCGCTGAGTTACTCCAGCACGCTGTGTCAATCTTTGCTTGCAGGGTTTGCCGTTTTTACACCACCTGTAATTTTTTTCTGCTTGCCTTTATGTTTGTTTAATTTGTTTATTTTTAGAACTAGCGATAGGACTGAAATGGAAAAACCTGTATTTCTCAACTGTCTTTTCCAAGGTGCTTGACAGCTAATTAAGACATTTCAACTCTAGCAAGTGTACTCGTGAAAGAGATGTGTCAGGCAACACACATTAGATGAACTGACTAAAGGCCCAACATGATCAATGATCCAACAATTTTTGCTTAAAACTTTGTTGTTGGGGAATTTCACCAGGACACTGAGGATAACATCCATGCACTTTTCCAAAATATTTCTGTGGGAGATAGCAAAGGAATGTTGATATAAAATTTCACCTAAAGCACCTTGATGGGGTATCTCATCCCTTCAGTCCACGCCGACCAACAATCACCTGTACGCTAGTTCTACCCTACACACAAGGGGCAATTTACAGAATCCTACATCTTTACAATGTGGAATGAAACCAGTGCACCCGGAGAAAACCCACGTGGTCACAGGGAGAATGTACAAACTCCATACAGACAGCACCCGTAGTCAGGATTGAACCCGGGTCTCTGGCGCTGTGAGGCAGCAACACTGGCCAATATTTATCCTTCAGTCAGCATTAACCAACTGCACTTTTTCACATGACTACTTTTATGAACTTGTTTGATTAGTTTAGTTTGGAGAACCAGGTTATTTGGCCCACTGAGTCCATGCCGACCATCGATCACCTGTTCATCCAAGTTCCATGTTATCCCACTTTGACATCCACTCCCTACACACTAGAGACAAGTAACTTACAAAGCTGCACATCTCTGGGAAAATTGCTGGGGAAGGGAGAGACTGTACGATCAATTAGTAGATGGGCCAAATGGCATTTCTGTGGGCTCACCATTCTGCGGGGTCCAGCATTTTTCCTTTTAATTTCAGTTCTTTCTCCTGTTCCTTCATCATAGAACTACGTTCTTGTTTGTGTACAGGAAAGATTCTCTCAGCAGTTGGCAGGATCTCCTCATTTAAGGTGATTAGAACCAGTGATTCAATGCACTGTAGGTTAAGTAACACAGGTTGAGCAAGGAGTGCTCTGCCCAGATGCACGGGGATGGGAGGGGGGAGAGAGGGTTAGTGTTGTGACTTTTATATCCTGCAACTGGAGGGAGAGAGAGCGAGATGGAGAGAGACGGAGAGCGAGACAGAGACAGAGAGCAACAGAGAGAGAGGGACACAGAGCGAGGGACCGAGGGAGAGAGAGAAACACACACAGAGTGAGAGGGGGAATGTATACAATACAATTAGAACTTTATTACCCAGCACACCTGTGGTTTGCTGAAATAACTATGAGAGAAGGACGTGTTGGTTTGACATCGCAGGCACCGATACAGTTCTGTAAGTGTATTGGAAAGGTTCTACGGTATAATCCGAGGCTGGTGAGAAGAGCAAGTGTGTGAGGAAATATCGGATGGAGATTACAAAATCCAGTGGTAATTGAGGATGTCATTAAGTTTCCTCAGTGGTTTAGTCTTGCCACTTAGTTGTCAGCGTTACATTGCTTCATAAAGCACATCGGTGATGAAATATTGTTCTTGTACCTGCAAGGGTGTATTGGGCTGTGGTAAATTCAAACCAGCAAATTGTGGGAACCCAAGAATGGCAGATAATAGTGGATCTATTATATCCTTTGGAGTTTATAAGGATAGAGTACTGCCACTCCCTCTTCCCCCTCTCCCATTGGCAAGAGGCACAGGAGTGTGAAAGCGCACACCTCCAAATTCAGGGACAGTTTCTTCCCAGGTACACAAAAGTGCTGGAGAAACTCAGCGGGTGCAACAGCATCTATGGAGCGAAGGAAATAGGCAACGTTTCAGGCCGAAACCCTTCTTCAGAAATATAAAAATATAAAAATATTTAATATATAATATAAAAAAATAAATATAATAATATATAATATAAAAAATATATAATAATATATATTTTTAAAAAGTATTAAAAAATTAAAATATTAAAAAAAAGGCCCGAAACGTTGCCTATTTCCTTCACTCCATAGAGGCGCTACAGGTCTCTCCATTGCCGAACCAGCAGGACGAGGAACAGCCAATCACCACACCCCCCCCCCGGACACTTATTATTTTTTATTCAAATCGTTTGCTATGTCGCTCTTCAAGGGAGATGCTAAATGCATTTCGTTGTCTCTGTACTGTACACTGACAATGACAATTAAAATTGAATCTGAATCTGATCTGCTGCACCCGCTGAGTTTCTCCAGCACTTTTGTCTACCTTCGATTTTCCAACATCTTGAACACAGTTTCTTCCCAGCTGTTATCAAGCAACTGAAGTGTCCTCTCACCAACAAGAGAGCAGTCCTGACCTCCCATCTACCTCATTGGAGACCCTTGGACTATCTTTAATCGGACTTTACAGGACTGGGAGAAAACCCATGTGGTTACAGGGAGAAGGTACAAACTCCCTACAGACAGCACCTGTACTCAGGATCGGACCCGGTTCTCTGGTGCTGCAAGGCAGCAACTCTACCGCTGCGTCACTGAGCCTCCCCTAAACTTCTTCGTTGAATTGAAGTTAAATAGCGGACTAACTGAATTATCAAACTGTTTTTTGATGCCAATTCCAAAGTATGTTACTAAAGTTTATTAATTATGTAAATATTGTTAATGAACTCCAGATCAAGCTCCGTCTACCCAATACAATGATAACCCTGTCAACAACAAACTATTTCTGGGAGACTGCTAATGGCCTGTCATTAGAGAAATTAAGAAGGGAAGTATATTACGTGGAACTTGTGTCAAATTACTGGATCGTTTAATCACTGTGTAATTGAGTGTAACTGCTCATCAAATAACTCTTGGATACACAACGTCCAAATTAACTCCCCGACACACTGCCATTTCTTTATTGATTGACTAATTCATTTAAATTTGGAAAATAATCAAATCTGTAGATAAACAAAAAGGAACTACACATATCCGCCCGTGTATGCATCAATTCATCAGACGAGGGGTTGGGGGAGGTTATTGCAAATATTGGTAACTTTCATTTAGAGATATCATCTTGTGCTTTTTTTGTTGCATCAAATGAATAGACAGACACTCCCCGAATTACACAAGGGCTCACGTCCCACGGACGCCTGGGTTAATCAGATGTTACGCAAATCGGAAGCAGAAGTGTTACTTTGAACGTGTGAATTTACTATTCGACCTGGAGGCCACGGGGGAGCTCTAATGCGGCACGGTGGCGCAGCGGGTAGGGTTGCTGCCCTACAGCGCCAGAGACCCGGGTTCGATCCTGACAACGGGCGCTGTCTGTAGGGAGTTTGTACCTTCTCCCCGTGACTGCATGGGTTTCCTCCAGTTTCCTCCCACATTCCGAAGACGTGCTGTTTGCAGGTTAATTGCCTTGGTGCAAGTGTAAATTGTCCCTAGTGTGTATGGGGTGGTGCTATTGTGTGGGGATCGCTGGTCGGTGCAGATCCGGTGGGCCAAAGAGCCTGTTTCACGCTGTATCTCTAAACTATACTATACCACAGGGGGAGCTCCGTCAGAGGGGGGGGGGGGGGGACTCCGTGCTGGGATCACGGGGGGGGGAGCTCCGGGGGGGGGGGGGGAGCTCCGTGCTGAGACACAGGAGGAGCTCCGTGCTGAGACCACAGGCGGAGCTCAGTGCTGAGACCACAGGCGGAGCTCCGTGCTGAGACCACAGGCGGAGCTCAGTGCTGAGACCACAGGCGGAGCTCCGTGCTGAGACCACAGGCGGAGCTCCGTGCTGAGACCACAGGCGGAGCTCCGTGCTGAGACCACCACAGGACGGAGCTCCGTGCTGAGACCAAGTGGGAAGCTTACTGAGCAATCAACCTACAAACCTGTACGTCCTTGGGACGTGGGAGGAAACCGGAGCGCTCGGAGGAAACCCATACAGACAGCACCTGTGGTCAGGATCGAACCCAGGTCTCTGGCGCTGAGAGGCAGCGACTCTACCGCTGCGCCACCGTGACGCCCGTCATCCTTTGCTGTTTTTTCAAGCTGTATTTTGCTCTCTGTATGTCTGTGGATAGACTGAGAAAGCCTTGTGCCTTATTCAGTTACTGAGAATGATTAGTTATCAACGTAAGTGACACAGAATTTAGACACAGGCCCAGTACATCACTCAAGCACATTTCCCATGGGATTGGCTGTGATGCAAAGGCCCTTCTGTGTCAGTGTCCTTTGCATTTTCACAAGGGAAACATATCAACTTGCATAACATTGTCAGGAATAATAAATTGTGTGTGATGTGTGTGCAGCAAGGAGTTTAAAACTTGCTGATTTTTTCTGGAGGCCCAGCACAGATACCAATGCTCAGCTGGAGGAGAGCCAGGACCAGAATCCATTCCCATGTCTCTGGTATGACGTCCCGCTGAAAGAATAAACTGTGCTTTCTACAATAACAAGATAAACCTGCAGTGTCATTATGGGCAGGCACGGTGGTGCGGTTGTTGCCTTACAGCAAAATGCAGCGCCAGAGACCCGGGTTCGATCCTGACTACGGGCGCTGTCTGTACGGAGTTTGTACACTCTCCCCGTGACCTGCGTGGGTTTTCTCTGAGATCGTCGGTTTCCTCCCACACTCCAAAGACGTACAGGTTTGTTGGTTAATTGGCTTGGTAAAATGTAAAAAAAACGTGTCTAGTATAAAATTGTCCAATTTTCAGTGCTGAGTGATGCTCTAACAAGAGCTTTTCAGCGTAGTACATCCAGATCCAGATCCAGCCCCATTGTTAATGGGAAAGAAGCACTGGAACTTGTTGTTAGTTACAGTTCATTAACTAGTATTAAGCTTGGTGTTCGGAATCCAATCAGATAACATTAGCCTAGTGTTGCCTCGGAGTTTAGCCCACAAATGAGGCTGAACTAAACAGTTCCTCTAAAGAAGACAAACTCTTAGAGTCACACAGCGTGGGAACAGGCCCTTCGGCCCAACTTTCCCTTGCGAACCAACATGTCACATCTACACTAGTCCTACCTGCCTGCGTTTGGAACAGATCCCTCTAAACCTGTCCTATCCATGTACCTGTCAGAATGTCTTTTTTAAGTGTAGTGATAGTACCTGCAGTGTTTTGGACAAGTAGATTTCTTTCTCAGTTACTACTGAGAGCTGGATTTAACTCCCTGGTACTGCAGATGCTGGTTTAAACCAAAGATAGGCACAAAAAGCTGGGTCATGACAGCATCTCTGGGGAGATGTTTTGGGACAAGACCATTCTTCACTCATTTATACACATATATATTTATACATATGCAAACATATATATACATACACCTACACACACACGCATATATATACACACACATATATACATAAATATGCACATACATACAGACATATATGTATACGTATATATATATACACACATCCACACACACACACACAAAGACCCATGTATACACACACACATAGACATATACATGTTACATATACATATAGAAGGAATAATAAAGACACAAAGTGTCCCAGCAAGTAACTCAGGGGGTCAGGCAGCATCTCTGGAGAACATGGACAGGCGACATTTCGGAGCAGGGCTCTTTTCCAGACCCGAAACATCACCTATCCATGTTCTGCAGAGATGCTGCCTGACCCGCTAAGTTACTCCAGCACTTTCTGTCTTTACTAGGTAAATCAGCACATACAGTTCATTATTTCTGGATAAAATAAATAGATTGGGGGACAAGGAAGGAAACGGACTTGTGGTCAATTGTCCTATTGAGCATTGTCCATCTGACATGGGGGACAGTCTAGGAGGATAGACAGGTGGACAGCCAATGGCCTGTGTCGAGCAGGAGGTGCCAAGCGAGATCAGGTGATCAAAATCTATATCTACATCCAGTGGTCGTAAGGTTATAAGGGAAAGGAGCAGAATCTACTCCACCATTCAATCATGGCTGATCTATCTCTCCCTCCAAACCCAATTCTCCTGCCTTCTCCCCATAACCACTGACACCTGTACTAATCAAGAATCTATCTATTTCTGCCTTAAAAATATCCTCTGATTGCCTCCGCAGCCTTCTGTGGCAAAAAAGTACCACAGATTCACTGCCCTCTTGACAAAAGATTCTATTTTCTATCCTCCTGGCTTGTACGTTGCAAGTTACAGAAATGGTGAGCCATTTCCCCTCCACTAATTATCCTCACCAATTTACAGGCAGCTGCTGTAGACTCGGGGAATAATGAAGTTGTGACTGTTTGCCAGCCAGATACATTTGCAGTTAAATGTCAAACTATTCTCCTAGCTAATTGTAAGCAGCATCAGAGAGGGACCATTAGCCTACACCTGCTGCCAGCATCATCTCTCCTTTCCACACTTGTTCATCTCCTGCAGTCAATTACATCCCTACTGCGTTTCCTTTTAAAAGAACTCTTTCATTATTAACGGGCAGGTGAGCTGATAATGGTTGACAAAGACGTACTTGTTCTGATTGACCCACAAAGCTCACAATGTCTCAGTTTTACAATTCTTATCAATATTCTCGAACCCCTCCACGGGCTTGGGGTTCTACAACCTCATCCAGCTCGACAAAAACCCAACAAGCCCAATCCAACAAGCCAACAAGTCCAACAACCCAACACTGCTCCACCTTCCACTAGTGGGAGAGTCTAGGACTAGAGGCCATATCCTCAGAATTAAAAGACGTTCTTTTAGGAAGCAGATGAGGAGAAATTTCTTTAGTCAGACGGTGGTGAATCTGTGGAATTCTTTGCCACAGAAGGCTGTGGAGGCCTAGTCAGTGGATATATTTTTAAGGCAGAGATAGATAGATTCGAGATTAGTACGGGTGTCGGAGGTTACGGGGAGAAGACAAGAGAATAGGGTTAGGAGGGAGAGATAGATCAGCCATGATTGAATGGCAGAATAGACTTGATGGGCCTAATGGCCTAATTCTACTCCTATTCTTTATGACCTTAAGCCAATTTCAATCCAATGCTACACTAAGTTCCAAAGCTCTGGAATTCTCTCTTTCCCACAACCATAAAACATGGAGCAGGCCCTTCGGCCCGCAATGTTTGTGCTGAACTGATCTCATCTGCCTGTACATGATTCCTATCCCTCCGTTCCCTGCAGTGTGATCTTTAGTTTAGCTTGGAGATACAGCGTGGAAACTGGTCCTTTGGCACACGGAGTCCACGCCGACCAGCGATCGTCTGTACACTAGTTCTATGCTACACACTAGAGGCAATTTTACCGGAGCCAATTAACCTACCAACCTCCACGTCTTTAGAATGTGGGGGGAAACCAGAGCACCCTGAGAAAAGCCAGGAAGTCACAGGGAGAGGATGCCTTCCAAAGGAAAATAGTCGACACCTACCACAACTGCAAAGGAGCCATTGGACAAGGGTTTGGACAAAAGGTGACAATACAACAGAGTATTTTACCCAGAGTTGAGGTCGACGGTGAGAGGGGATAAATTTAATAGGCATCTGAAGGGCAACTGGGTTTATGGAACGAGCTGCCAGAGGAGGTCTGAGGCAAGTACTATAACAACATTTAAAAGGCATTTGGACAGGAACATGGACAGGAAAGATTTAGAGGGATATGGGCCAAATGCAGGCAGGTGGGACTAGTGCAGACGGGGTAGCTTGGACAGCATGGGTAGGTTGGGCCGAAGGGCCTGTTTCCGTGCTGTATAACTCCACGACTCTATGCAGCACGCCATTTGACTCCAGGCTGAGTAACCACCATCTTACAGAGCCATATACTGAGCTAAACCAGCTCTGTTCTCTCTACAGCCTTGCGCACCAACCCATATCACATTGAAATTGGGTTGCAGCTCAGTAATAAGCGATGCTTCATGTTACACTCCATCTCATTAAAATACTTCTGCATTCTGCACCCATTACGAAATGTACAGTTCATAAAAAGTGTTGCAAAGACATAAAATAATTACACATTGAAACCAAAATGCAATATACAAAGTTCTCACTGAACGCTTCTAAATCTAAAATGACTTAGTAAGTCAAATGGGCACTTCACTGACTGAAATAGTCAAATGGGCACTTCATAACTGAAAAGATGCATGAGTGAAAAATATAACCAAATATTAATAGTGATTGCAGCCGCACTTAGTTGAAGGTCACTTGTTACGGAACAACTTGCTTTGTTTACTGGAGTCCGAGCGTCTCCGGTTCAAAAAGCTTCATCAAGGAACCTGGGTTTGCAAGACAGAGACTGCAATCCACGATGACGTCTTGGAAGCCACAATATCTTGATTTTCTTGGCCTGATGTTGATAAATGTGGTTTGGTGCCTCATAAAGTTCCCACAAACCAAGTGAACCCTTGCTTTGTTTACAATAAGTGGTTTGTTTTCAAGATTTCAAATGATGTGATGACACCCACTGATATTAGAATTAGAATTAGAATTAGATTCCTTTATTATCATTCGGACCTTTCGGTCTGAACGAAATTATGTTGCCTGCAGTCATACACAGAATCTATAATAACAAAACATACAATAAACACAAATTAAACATCCACCACAGTGAGTTCACCAAGCACATCCTCACTGTGATGGAGGCAAAGTCTTAGTCTCCGTCTCTTCCCTCCTTGTTCTCCTTCTGTGATGAGGCGATCGATCCAGGCTGGAGATGCCGCCCTCCAGTCCAGCGGACCTCTGTGATGATGTCGCCGCCGCCGAAAGCCGGAACGCCGTCTCCGCTCCGAGACGGCCCGCCACAGCATCAGCTCCGGGTCCCACAGTCGCCGCTCCAGGTCCCGCAATCTCCGCTCCAGGCCACTGCCCCAGCTCCAGGCTGCTGCCCCAGCTCCGGGTCCCGCAGTCTCAGCTCCGAGCCCCGCTGCATCAGCTCCAGGCCGCCGCCGAAAGCCAGATAGCCGCACCAGCAAGTCAGGCCACCGCTGCCTCAGCCCCGAAGACGGCCAGCCTCTCGTTGGTAAGTCCTGGCTGGAACTGCCTCCGGAGCCTCGGGGTCGGTCGCAGGTTGGAGGCCGCCAGCTCCACCATTAGGCCTCAGCGCAGACGGAGGCAGAGAGGGGGGATACGACACGAAAAAGTCGCATTCCCCCGAAGGAAGAGACAGAGAACATGTTTCACCCCCTCTAACACAACCCTACAAACTAAAACTTAACCAAAACAAGACAAAAAAAACAACAGAAAAAAGTAAAGACAGACGGACTGCAGGCGAGCCGCAGCTGTTAACAGCGCCGACACTTCCGGAAGTGGCGGCGCTGTAGTGAGAATATAGTGAGTCAGATCCCCATCTATACTGTGAATAGAAACAGCTCAAAGGGCCGACCATGCCACATTCATTGATTCCATTGGGTTTTGCACCATTAAGAGTAAAATCAGATTGTTATTCATGTTCATGTTCATAAGTTCTTAAGATCCAGGAGCAGAATTAGGCCATTCGGCCCATCGAGTCTACTCCACCATTCAATCATGGCTGATCTATCTCTCCCTCCTAACCCCATTCTCCTGCCGAGTTTTATGCTTCTCCCTGCAACCCCTGACACCCATACTATTCAAGAATCTATCTATCTCTGCCTTAAAACTATCCACTGACTTGGTCTCCTCAGCCTCTGTGGCAAAGAATTCCACAGATTCACCGCCCTCTGACTAAAGAAATTCCTCCCCATCTCCTTCCTAATGGAACGTCCTTTAATTCTGAGGCTACGGCCTCTGGTCCTAGACTCTCCCACTCGTGGAAACATCTTCGTGGAAACATCTTCTCCACATCCACTCTACCCAGGTTTTTAACTATTCGCTAAGTATCACTGAGGTTCCCCCTCATCCTTCTAAACTCCAGCGAGTACAGGCCCAGTGCCATCAGGTGCTGGGATGGAAGCCAGTGTATGTTTAAGGCAAGGTACAGTAAGATCCAGTGAGAAGGTTATTTCCCACGACAATGCTGCGTGTTTTGTACATGATACTTCTGAATTGATATTAATGGTACCAAGGGGTTAGTTAGCCTGCATAATATAAATACGTCAACATTATGTTTACATTCTCCACCGAGGAATGAAACAAGACTATTAAAATGTCCCTAACCCAAACCACTTGGCACAAATTCAACTCACTGTGGCTGTAAATTAATTGTGGTTTTATCATGTGCATTGATCCCAAAAGCAATTTTCTACTTAACATGAAGTCCGTTGCTTCAATCTATTCAACATTGCAATCCATGTGCATGTGAATATTTAAGAAGTCATTTAAATGTTTTTCTCGAGTTGTGTGAATGATTGAATTATTCTGTGGTTGTGGCAATACCAGGGACACAGAGGAAAGATGAATGGAGAATAGCAAACAACTTGCTTTGTGAAGAATTACCAATGACGCATGATAATGATCGGGCTGTATCTGCAGTGGGTGCAAATGCAAATATCTGCAGATGCTGCATGCCTGAAATAAATCCAGAAGATGCAGGGAATGCCCCGCAGGTCAGGCAGCATCTGTGGGAAGAGAAACAGTGTTAATGCGCGACGTCTAAGATCCATCCTCAGAACCAGGAAAGAGAAAATAAGGTTGTTTTCGAAAGCGGAGAAGATTGGATAGAAGAGAAGATACATACAGAACGCTAGAATATCTCAGCGGTTCAAGCAACATCTCTGAACAAGGGCGGCACAGTTGTGCAGCGGTAGAGTTGGTGCCTCACAGCACCAGAGACCCGGGTTCAATTCTGACTACGGGTGCTGTCTGTGCAGAGTTTGTACATTCTCCCAGTGACCTGCGTGGCCCCGAGACCTGACGTGGATAAGGATAAAGGGGAAAATCCTTTCTGAGAAGACTTTTTTTCACACAGAGAGTGGTGAATTTGGAACTCTCCCACAGAGGGTAGTTGAGGCCAGTTCTGCTATATTTAAGAGGGAGTTTTCATGTATTGGAGAGAAGGCAGGTACGGGATACTGAGTTGGATGATTGGATCTTGAATGGCGGTAGGGCCGAATGGCCTACTCCTGTCCCTAATTTCTATGTTTCTATGTACATGTATGTAGGTCAATTGGCTTGGTATGAATGTGAATTGTCCCTAGTGCGTGTAGGGTAGTGTTAATGTGCGGGGATCGCTGGTCGGTGCAGCTTTTTGTGTCCATCTGTTTTTTACATCCTAGCCTGGTGATAGGTTGTCGGACAGTAGGATCATAGGTTAGTTTAGTTTAGTGATACAGAACAGAAACAGGCCCTTGTGCCCCATTAAGTCCACGCTGGCCAGCATTCAACATTATAACATGCCTGTTCTATATCCAACCTCCAGACCTGTATTATAAGAATCTATTGCCTAACAATTGGTTACAATTTTACCAAAACCAATTAACCTCCAAACCTGCATGTCTTTGGTGTGAGGGAGGAAACTGGAGCACCCGGAGAAAACCCACAGGGAGAACATACAGACACACCCGTTGTCAGGATCGAACCTGGGTCCCTGGCACTGTGTGGCAGCGACTCTACCGCTGCGCCACCGTGCTGCCCGCCCCCATATAGTTGAAGCAACATCTGCATTTGATGTTTACTGCCGCTGCTGAACGAAATGAGCTTCTCATTTCTGGGGCTCCGGCCAGAGTTATTAGGCCCCTTACACCACCCACATTCTAATCCCAGTTGTCATAATATTTATGGGAGATGATTCATGTTATCAGTCAGCATGCAGTGAGGTGTGCTTTCATATCACTGGTGATTTACTATAGAATCTGAAAGACGCAGGGAGAAGGTGTTGACACACTTCACACCTACAGGGCCTTTTAAAGGCCAGAACAAAAACAAAACAACAGTATCGCATGCTTTAGAGTTATCTTTTTCCCCGTTGCATTTGTTGCACAAAGCAACTGCATTCACTGCGACAACATGGAATCAGCGCACCATTCAACCCCCGTCACTGCGCCTCACGATGAAATATGGCCTTCTACTCAATTGGGAACAGATGTTTCTGACAGAAATCGCGTGTAACACAGCCAAGCTGCCGACCACTTCAGACTTAAAAAAATCAATAGAACTCAACATTCTGCACAGGTTTGGACCACATTGACATATTCTGGATGGAGATCAGTTTTACTAAAATATGTCGGCATCCAAGAGTATTTAATTGTCACATGTACCGATAATGGAACAATTCAATCCTTATTTGCTGCAACAGATCAGGCCCGCAAACACGGTAACAAGCAGATAATATATCAATATCAAAAATACAATAAAGTAATATTATGATAACCTTAATAGTACAAATCTATAGTCTAACTTCAGTTCCTAGAGGGTGGCACAGCGCCTCTAGCTTACAGCGCCAGAGACCCAGGTTCGATACCAACTACGGGCGCTGTCTGTACAGAGTTTGTACATTTTCCCCGTGACCTGCGTGGGTTTTCTCCGGGATCTTCGGTTTCCTCCCACACTCCAAAGACTTACAGGTTTTGTAGGTTAATTGGCTTGGTACAAGTGTAAACTGTCCCTCGTGCGTATAGGATAACGTTAGCATGCTGGGATCGCTGGTTGGTGCAGACTCGGTGGGCAGAAGGGCCTGTTTCTGCGCTGTATCTCTAAACTAAAACTAAACGCATGGTGCTTACATTTCCTCTACTCTTCCACCAAGTCAATTCCTGTAAATGCTTTGAATTTATTCTCATTCAATTCATTCAGAAGAATGTTCATTTTGATTAAATAACTCCAACACCACTTCCTACTTTAACAGATTGCACTTCAATAACGGCAGAGTCGTGCAGGAAATGGATAAAATGGGCGATGGTGAAGCACTCCTTTTATCCGATATTTTAAACAACAGGAGTGACAATTTGCATTAAATACTCGTCTGCAAGTTCCTGTTAAGTGCCTGCAGAAGTCAAACTGAAGCACAATTGTGAATTCATGCATCTAAATCGTTGACTCAGATATTCCAGAGGGCTTTCAGTTTAAATGAACCTCGCTAGCAGGGGGTGGTGAAACCTGTATTCTGTAACACAGGGATATGGTCGACAGACTCATGTAAATTGAGTGTAGGGAAGGAAATGGGTGTCACCTCTTACTTGCCCCAACAAGTTGTTATTTAATTCAATACAGGATTCTCCAGCTTTAAATTATTCACTCTTTTGTATTCACACTATTATTATTAAAGTTTAGTGTTTTCTGAGTCATTCGTAACTGTCACTGTATGTCATGTTGTTACCTGTAGGCGGAGCACCAAGGCAAATTCCTTGTATGTGAATACTTGGCCAATAAACTTACTTACCTACTTACTTACATGTCTGTGTTAGAACTGACTATTGCACCTGTCATTATTTTGATCAAGTTTTCCTTTGGATTCAATGCGAGGAATAGATCAGGTAGGCGGACAGAGTCTCTTGCCCAGAGCAGGGGAGTCGACAAGCAGAGGACATAGGTTATCATGCTGGAAAGGGCGCAGAGAAGATTGACGAGGATGTTGCTAGGACTCGAGGGTCTGAGCTATAGGGAGAGGCTGAGCAGGCTGGGACTCTATTCCTTGGAGCACAGGTGACAGATGATCTTACTGAGGTGTAAAAAATCATGAGAGGAATAGATCGGGTAGACGCACAAAGCCTCTTGCCTGGAGTAAAGAAATCGAAAACCAGAGAACATAGGCTTAAGGCGAGGATGGAAATATTTAATAGGAACCTGAGGGGTAACCTTTTCATACAAGTGTGGTGGAACAAGCTGCTGGAGGAGGTAGTTGATGCAGGGACTATCGCAATGTTTAAGAGCCATTTAGATAGGTACATGGATAGGGCAGGTTTAAGAGGGATATGGGCCAAACGCGGGCTGGAGGGACTAGTGTAGTTGGGACATGTTGAGCGGTTTGGGCAAGTTGGGCTGAGGGGCCTGTTTCCACACTGTGAGACTATGACGCTACTCTGACTTGTTGGGCATGTCACTATTGACAACACTTTACAAAGACAAAGAAGAATAAAGTGCTTGTACTCTACTCCTTAGTTCGTTCATTCTCCAGCCCATCAGTTCAATTAGTGTCTATTTTCCAGACCACTCTCAGTTCAAATGATCCTCACAACCAGTGGGCGTTGAAGTTTGTTTTTGTAACGCAGTAACGAATACTACTGAGGAACGGCAATGCAAATAGAGTGCAGAGAGGGAGATTGGTGTCACCTCTAGAATGCCTCAAAGTTTATTTTAAATTTGGGCAGTCAAATCAATACCGAATTATCCAATTTTACATAATTCACTTTTGCTGTCATTATTTTGACCCAGTTTCTGTTCTTCAATTCCTGCACTCCGAGACTTGTCCCACAGAACCCGAAGAAAACCCACACGGTCACAGGGAGAACGTACAAACTCTGTACAGACAGCACCCATAGTCAGGATCGAACCCGGGTCACTAGTGCTGTAAGGCAGCAACTCTACCGCTGCACTGAAAGAAATTAAACTTGCAGGTAAATTATTCGTACGTCACACAGAAATAAAGATTTTAGATTCAGAAAATCAGATTTTCTCAGTAGACTAATTTGGAAGCTCTTAAAAGATGATGGGGCTGTACTCATGACCAGAAAGTTAAATTAGAAAATTGAGTCTTGGAAAAAAGACTTTGGTGACTATGGTATGTGAATCTCAATCCACAATAATCCAAAACAATACTTCAACATTTGACACATAAATTAACTTGCAAACCATTTCCTGTTTCATAAAGCTACAGATTGTTCTGAGAGGTGTAATTATATACTCTAATAACTATTTTGTTTTTAATGCAGATATGGTGCGATACACATTGAAGAAAGCCAGTGCATATTGGATGATCAACCCGTAGACACCTTTACTGAGCCCACAAGACCACCCTTGAGCTTCCCGTCACCTCCCTCTTTCATTCCTTGTAGACTCAAGAAACTGCAGATGCTGGAATCTTGCGCAAAACACAAAGTGCTGGAGGAACTCAGCGGGGCAGGCAGCATCTGCCCAGGGAATGGGCAGGCGACGTTTCAAGTAGGGACCCTTCTTTAAAATGCTTGGAATTAGGGGGGGTGGAGGTGAGGGCAAGCCGGAAAAAGGAGGTGGGGCAGGACAAAGCCTGGCTAGTGATAGGTGGATGCAGGTGGGGAGGTATAATTGGCAGATGGGTGGAGTAAGTGACAAAGTCTAGAGGTGTCAGGGGTTATGGGAAGAAGGCAGGAGAATGGGGTTGAGAGAGAAAGATAGATCAGCCATGAGTGAATGGTAGAGTAGACTTGATGGGCTGAATGGCCTAATTCTGCTCCTATGACTTATGAACGCATGAAAAGGAGACACAAGGGTGTGAGATAAGGAGAGAGGCAATGCCGGAGAGAGGGTTACGGGTGTAAGGGCAGTGTAAGTTCATGTTAATTCATAGCCCACTCACAGTTTAACCTTGCTGATTAAACCTGTCGCATTGCTCCAATAAAGCCGAACGTAAACTTGCAGAGATACTTGCCTCAGTCCACTACAGCCCTCGGTCCACTACAGCCCTCGGTCCACTACAGCCCTCGGTCCACTACAGCCCTCAGTCCAACTATCTTCAATCGGATATAGCTGCACTTTGTCTTGCACTAAATGTTATTCCCTTTATCCTGTATCTGTACATTGTGGACGACTCGATTGTAATCACATATAGTCTTTCCGCTGACTGGTTAGCACGCAACAAAAATATTTGTTATTGTATTTCAGTACACGTGACAATAAACTAAACCAACCTAACCACGCCTTTACCTTCTCTCCTCCCGACATACTTGGATGCATCTTACAGATTCAATTTGTTTTTCTTTTTATTTCTGACCTCAGAAGCAGTTTTTTTTAAAGATCATTGTTACCTCAACAACTTTGCACTTCACCCTGTGCCCTTCTCTCTGCTTCATTGCAACTTAATAAGCTTGGTTCCTCATTTTCCAAATTCTGTGCAGGTCCATTGACCTGAAATTCTAGTTTAGTTTATAGATACAGCTCAGAAACAGACTCTTCAGCCCATCAAGTCTGCGCTGACACTAGTTCTGTCCTACACACTGGGGACAATTTACAGAAGCCCATTAACCTACAAACCTGCATGTCTTTGGAGTGTGGGAGGAAACCTGAGCACCCGGAGAAAACCCACGCAGTCACTGGGAGAAAATAAAACTCCATACAGACAGAACCCGTGGTCAGGATCGAACCCGAGTCTCTGGTTCTGTAAGGCAGCAACTCTACCGCTGCGCCACCGTGCTTCCAACATTTTCTGTTTTGTTTTTTTGAACACAGAAATGATATAGTTTCAAACTGTAAACAAAAAGAAAAGTATGATTTTAATTGGCAGTGTTCTAGAGTATTACAGGAACTGGAGTATACCAGAATCTTCCCGTAACTCCATTTGGCATGAGACTTCGGTGGAAGGAAGCTAATCCTTTCAAGTGAAGAGCCAACAGATTATGTAGTAAAGGATAAACATTGATACAAACAAGTAAATACTAGTTAGAGACGAAGCTAAGGGAGAAAATTACAGGCTGTTTAATCAAGAAGTAAACAAATGCCAACTAACGAAAAATACTTTGTAAGAAGAATGTTTAATTTGCAGCAGAGAACTAATTGTAAAATCCATCAAGAAGTTCTACAAGGATCGAAAATCCAAGATTAGTGGATGTTTCAAAAATGATTTCCAGCAGGTAAATGCTGTCAAACAGTAATACACAGCCCTGTCCCACGGTACGAGTTCATTCCAAGAGCTCTCCCGAGTTAAAAAAAAAAAATCAAACTCGTAGTAAGCACGGAGAATGAATGTAGCGGGTACGTCAGAGCTTGGGGATGTCTCTTAGCGCTAACGGCAGGTACTCGGGAAGACTCGCTAACGGCAGGCAAGCACGGGAAGGCTCGTGAAGATTTTTCAACATTCAACAAATGTCCACGAGAGCCCCGAGTACCGACGAGTGGCCATTACTGTAAATCTCCGAGTTCAAATCAGGGCAAACTCGGGAGAGCTCTTGGAATGAACTCGTACTGTGCGATAGGAGTTTAAGACATCAGCCACTGTGTTGAAGCACCACCAGCTTCTCCAAGTTTGCTTGCAACCCAATCATCTCTCATTACTATCAGGCAGCATCTGTGGAGAACATGGATAGGTGACGTTTCACAGAGTGCTGGAGTAACTCAACAGCATCAGCGGGTTTACAGCAGCATCTGGGTGGAGCTATGGGAAATAGGCAACGTTTCGGGCCAATCTGAGGAAAACCCAGAAGGGTTTCGGCCCGAAAACGTTGCCTATTTCCAGAAGGATTCCGTTTATACCCGAAACGTTGCCTATTACCTTAAGCTCCATAGGATGCGATGTTGCCCATAACTCAGCGGGTCACAGCAGCATAAGGGGGAGAACCGGATGAGGAGAACTTTTTTTCACACAGAGAGTGGTGAATCTCTGGAACTCTCTGCCACAGAGGGAGTTGAGGCTGGAGTTTCACTCAGGGGGTTGAGGCCAGCATCTGTGGCAAGGGCGAGAGAATGGATAGGTGACGTTTCACAGAGTGCTGGAGTAACTTACTCCCTGCACCTAATTTCTATGTTTTTCTATGTTTCGGGTCAGCAGGTCAGCATCTCTGGAAAGAATGGGTGACATTTCGGGTAGAGACCCTTCTTCAGTCAGGGGAGAGGGAGACACAGAGATATGGAAGGTGAGGTGTGAAACGAGACATCAAAGGGGACAAAGCTCAAGGCGAAGGTAGCTAGGGGAAGGTGACAATGAAGCAAATCATTGACTTGGTCTACACAGCTGTCCGAGCTGATTTAGCTGTTACAAGCTGAGTGGATGCAGGGTGGTAGCCACAAACGATGAATTAACTTGCCATAGCCCACACTGCCGCCCATCAGAATCCCTCAATGGACATCGCTGCTGCACCTTAACACAATACAAGGCAGAGTTTTCCCACGCACTCTGCTGTATCCAAGCTTCCCAATCATCCTTCCTAAAAGGCTTGGTCTTGAATATTGTATCAACCTGCCTGAAACCCTGAGCTGTTACGGCTGAGTTTCCATATTGGCAAACGCCCATCTAAGCCATGGTCCCGGGAGCCATCAAGTATAGATCATCCCCAGCTTTCCTGTTGGGACTGGAGCCCAAACCACGGAACAGTGAGCAAGAATAACTAATAACTAACCTGTTGCTGCAGACTAGGGTCAGTTCTGTGTCTGCTGCCAAGTCTTGTCCCAAAATGACTAATTACTTCCTCAACATTGGCAAGAAGGTAGAGTAAACTGGACCATCCCTTCTGAGGGAGAAACAGCCCATGAATAATAATCCTTTTATCCTGTTACTGTTTGGTTTATACATACTCATGTTCTTTATTACAGTGGCGCAGCGGTAGAGTTGCTGCCTCACAGCGCCAGAGACCCGGGTACAATCCAGCCCACTGTGCCAAGTTTGTACGTTCTCCCTGTGACCACGTGGGCTTTCTCCAGGTGCTCTGGTTTCCTTCCAAATTCCAAAAAACCTATAGGATTGTGGATTAATTGGCTTCATTTAGTTGTAAAATTGTTTCTAGTGTGTGGGATATTGCTAGTGTACAGGATGATCAATGGTCACGTGGACTCGGTGGGCTGAATGGCCTGTTTCCGCGTTGTACCTCTAAAGTCTAATGGGCCTGTCCCACTTAGGCGATTGTTTAGGCAACTACAGGCGACCAGTTTGTCGCCACATGTGCGCCGGAAGCGGTCTCCTCAGTCGCGCAAAAAAGTCGTAACGTCTTTCTGGTCAGTGCTACATTTTCGGTGACAGTGGGTTTGACGTCAATGAGCGTAGCTTGACTTCTCCTAGCGTAGGTGCTGTCGTAGGTTGTCGCCAAGATGACGTACGTTGTCGCTGATTTTTCGGCAAGTTGCTACGGCTATGATAGTCGCCGGCTGTTGCCTAAAAAAATCGCCAAGTGGGACAGCCCCATAAAGGTTTACATTTGAAACTCACCCAGAACTCATCAGATTCCCACCAGCCACCAGCCCATTCACCCCAGGGGAATTGGTGGTTCCTGTGGGGGTGGTGGAGGGTGGTGGAGGTGGTGGGGGGGGGGGGGTTGCATCCTCAGTGGCCTGTTCCTCTGTTAAACCTCCTGCTATCAGTGGAGGAAGAAATCAAACCTTCCCTAACCAGGTCCACAGGAGATGTGCTGCTCCTCAGGACTTGAAAAGGAAAATAAACATCCTAAAAGCTGAAGGGAGACAAAAATGCTGGAGGAGCTCAGCGGGTGAGGCAGCATCTATGGAGAGAAGGAATAGGTGATGTCTCGGGTCGAGACCCTTCTACAGAAGAGTCTCGTGTGAAGAAGGATCTCGACCCGAAACGTCACCTATTTCCTTCTCTCCATAGATGCTGCCTCACCCGCTGAGTTCCTCCAGCATTTTTGTCTACCTTTGATTTTTCCAGCATCTGCAGTTCTTTCTTAAACATTATCAAAGATGACTTATTGGCGTCTCATCTGGTTGCAATCTGTTCCCTCGTTAGATGCGAGAGCTCTCACTTCTGCTCAAGCAGCTAGTATCATTTAGAAGTAGTGTTGCAATGATACATGACTCAACAAGCATGGGTTGCACAGGGTTCAGGTGGTTCATTTGGCTACATGAGACACAAGAGTTTTTTAGTTTAGTTTAGTTTAGTTTAGAGATGAAGGATGGAAGCAGGCCATTCGGCCCAGCGATTACCCGTGCACTCATTCTATCCCACACACCAGGGACAGTTTACAGAAGCCAATTAATCTGCAAACCTTTGGAACCCTTTTCCACGTTGTATCTCCAAGCTAAACTAAACAGGACAGTGAGCCTCACCTCAGTGGCAGAGAGGAGGCAAGAGAGACAACATCCTGGAAACCTCAGCCTTTAGTCTGCTAAGATATTTCAACAACCCAGTGAGTCTGCGAGTCGCTATGTGCAGTGGGAGTGTGGACTAGACATACCAAAGCCCAACTCTGATAGACACAAAATGCTGGAGTAACTCAGCGGGACAGGCAGCATCTCTAGAGCGAAGGAATGGGGGATGTTTAGAGTCGGAACCCTTCTTCAGACTGTTTGTTTGTTTTGAAGACAGATTCTTCAGCTTCTCCAGAGATGCTGCCTGACCCACTGAGATACTCCAGCATTTTTTGTCTACTTCAGTGTAAACCAGCATCTACAGTTCCTTCCTACACATTTTGTCTGCCCAACCCTTTGATGCTGCAACACAAAATTTCAAACTTCCCGGTTACAATATTACTGACTAATTAAATTATGATCATCTTACAATGAAAATCATGTATGATACCTTCACTGTTTAGTCTGGATGGACCAAACTGAACCTATCTCCCAGAAGAACCTCCCAAATCTTAAAAGAGTGTTTAAAAAAGAACTGCAGATGCTGGAAAACTCGAAGGTAGACAAAAATGCTGGAGAAACTCGGCGGGTGTGGCTGCATCTATGGCGCGAATGAATAGGTGATGTTTCGGGTTGAGACCCTTCTTAACAGAGACTACTTTAGGGTCCAGCTTTGTTCGTTCTGCAACGTAACAACCGGAGATGGTAATGAGAGCTGGCAAAACCTCAAGATTTCAAAAGAGTTTGGATTCATCCTTTCCCATTAAATGATGGGACTCAGACACAGACCCACCCACTGAGGAACTGGAGGGCAGATTAAATTAAATTACATTTTAATTAAAGCCGCTGCTATATCCTGGGTGAGTCAGCCTGCGATCATCCCCACTCCAGACCAGCTGCTATTCCGTTGTCACCCAAAGTGCTTTCAGAGAGGGCTGGAGACATCAGTTTGTAACACAGAAGTACCAAATTTAGAATATACTACATCGCACTCATAGCATAGACTACAGTCCGTGGAACAGTTTAAGAAGGAACTGCAGATGCTGGAAAATCAAAGGTAGACAAAAGTGTTGGAGAAACTCAGCAGGTTCAGCAGCATCGATGGAGCGAAGGAAATAGGCAGCACCTCATATTCCGCTTGGGGCAGCATCTTATATTCTGTTTGGGCAGTCAGCACCCTAACGGCATAAACATTGAATTCGCCAATGCCGTTAGGGTGCCAAATGGCCTAATTCTGCTCCTATGACCTATGAATATGCAAGTAGTCAATTAATGAAACCTAAAGCAGAAAAGGAGTTTTGTTTAGTTTACAGATAGTATGGAAACAGTATATTGCAGCAAAGAATAATGTGGATAAATGTGAGGTTAACCATTTTGGTGGCAAAAACAGGAAAGCAGACTCTTATCTAAATGGTGGCCGATTGGGAAAGGGGGAGATGCAGCGAGACCTGGGTGTCATGGTACACCTGTCAATGAAGGTAGGCAGGTGCAGCAGGCAGTAAAGAAAGCGAATGGTATGTTAGCTTTTCATTGCAATAGGATTTGAGTATAGGAGCAGAGAGGTTCTACTGCAGTTGTACAGGGTCTTGGTGAGACCACACTTGGAGTATTGCGTACAGTTTTGGTCTCCAAATCTGAGGAAGGACATTATTGCCATAGAGGGAGTGCAGAGACGGTTCACCAGACTGATTCCTGGGATGTCAGGACTGTCTTATGAAGAAAGACTGGATAGACTTGGGTTATACTCTCTAGAATTTAGAAGATTGAGAGGGGATCTTATAGAAACTTACAAAATTCTTAAGGGGTTGGACAGGCTAGATGTAGGAAGATTGTTCCCGATGTTAGGGAAGTCCAGGACAAGGGGTCACAGCTTAAGGATAGAGGGGAAATGGCCTTTAAAACCGAGATGAGAAGAACTTTTTTCACACAGAGAGTGGTGAATCTCTGGAACTCTCTGCCACAGAGGGTAGTTTGAGGCCAGTTCATTGGCTATATTTTAAGAGGGAGTTAGATGTTGGCCCTTGTGGGCTATGGGGGGGAATGGGGGGTATAGAGAGAAGCGATCAGGTACGGGACCACTGATTGGATGACCCAGCCACGATCAGAATGGTGGATGGCGGTTGCAGAATTCGAATGGGGAGGAGAATGGCCTACTGGCCTAATTCTGCTTTCTATGTTAGTCTATTGTTTCTATGAAAGTTTTGTTTAGTTTACAGATAGTATGGAAACAGGCCCTTCGGCCCGCCGAGTCTGCGCCAATGGGCAATCCCTGTACACTTACACTACCTACACACAATAAGGACAATTTACAACTATATAAAGCCAATTAACCTACAAACCTGTAATAGAGGACAATAGAATAGACAATAGGTGCAGGAGTAGGCCATTCGGCCCTTTGAGTCAGCTTGTTATTTATGTGATCAATGTGATCATGACTGATCATCCCCACGTGGGATGTGGGTGGAAACCAGAGATCCCGGAGGAAACCCACGCGGTCAGAGGGAGAACTCCTTACAGACAGCACCCGTAGTCAGGATCGAACCTGGGCCTCTGGCTCTGCGAGGCAGCAACTCTACCGCTGCACCGCCATGCCTCCCGAGTCTTAGTGCAGCTTAGTCTATTGTCACGTGTGCCGAGGTACGGTGAAAAGCTATTTTGTTGCTTAGAACGAATAAACAAATTTCCCGTTAATCCCAGAACAATCCCCTCAGTTGGAACCAGAGGCCAGTGCTTGGCACCCCAGCAGTATGAGTATTGACTTCTCTAACTTGAAGTAACCCTTGCATTCCCTCTCTCTCCATCCCTCACCCATCCTAGTTCTCCAACCAGTGTGACGGTCCTCCTGATTAAATGTTATCTCATGAACAATGATAGATTCTACATGTTCCTTCACCTTCGTCTTCTTTGATGTCTCGCTTTCACACCTTACCCTTCCATATCTCTGCGTTTCCCTCTTCCCCCGACTCTCAGTCTGAAGAAGGGTCTCGACCCGAAACGTCACCCATTCATTCTCCCCATAGGTGCTGCCTGTCCCGCTGAGTTACTCCAGCTTTTTGTGTCTCTCTTCAATGAATTAGTGTTGTTCAGCACTGCCGGCCACTTGTGGAATTGAAAACCAGGCATTAAAGTCGAATGATTTCCTCACAAACATGAAGTTGGAGACAGTCAAGTTATTGTTCACAAGGAGGAGAAATGCAAGCATGAATTACAAGCTTCTTTGGAATAGAAAATAGTCAGAAACATGCAGCAGTGTGCAGAATGGATTGGAAAAATCCTCAGTAGTAATGCTGACTGGTGGATTCATTGTGACCAACCACTCTACCTCCCAGACCTACAGATGCATTGTTTTAACAGAGGAATACTCACATTTAAAAGCCTGATTTCCATCACAATACCACCACAGTGAAAGCGGAGTAATCTAACTTCACTTGAAGCAGTTAGTTGTAGCCGCACAAAAACCGTGGGTTATTAATGAGTGCTGCTTGATAATCCCACATAGTGACAGGAGCAGAAGAAATCCCTGCCGTCTATGGCTGGCGGCTGGAAGAACCCTTCTCTCACCATGGTTACAGCAGCTTACTACACTACACACACACACACACACACACACAGGAGAGCAGGCGATCCACTCTATCGCCATGGTAGCCGGCCAGGCTGCAACAAACCTTACTCGGTGGGGAGGGTAGAAAGCAACAACTAACACGTTCTCGATCCAAGGCGCCGGCTGTTTGGGAAGGACGTGCTCTTACCGGGAGCCGGTGTGGGTCGGAAGCCGGACACCGAGAGGGAATCCCTCTGGACAGTCTGACCAACGCGGGCTGCCACGGACAGCTGGAGCTGGAAAAGGGCTGCACCCGGCAACACGTCGATTCGAAGAGGCTCCAGTAATCACGGGCGAGGGTCGCGCTGTACAACCTGCCAATGCTGTGCCTGAGAGGCGAGTCCCAGAGGAATGATTGTAATGAGTTTAGTAAGGCTGCAACAAATGACAGGCACTCTGATACTGCAATCCTTCCTCTAAAGCCAGTTCCGTCTAATGGATTTGCAAAAGACAAAATGCAATTTACATAGCCATTAATTCCCCTCTGCCATTCAATTCCTTCCAGCAGATCGACGCAACTTATTAAGCCTGAAATTAATTACCGGGGGTTTTTCTGAATGGCCAGCTCTCTTGGATTGGCCGAGATTTGTTTCAGCTTCTATGTTCCCGCTAACGAGAATGAGAAGGTAGACAAAAGTGCTGGAGAAACTCAGCGGGTGCAGCAGCATCTATGGAGCAAAGGAAATAGGCAACGTTTCGGGCCGAAACCCAAAGGAAATAGGTAACGTTTCGGGTCGAAACCCTTTGGGTTTCGTCCCAAAACGTTGCCTATTTCCTTCGCTCCATAGATGCTGCTGCACCCGCCGAGTTTCTCCAGCACTTTTGTCTACCTTCAATTTTCCAGCATCTGCAGTTCCATCTTAAACGAGAAGGAGAATGCGTGGTCCACAACCTTGCAATCTATCCCTTGCTTCATCATGCCACAGTCTGCAATGCAATGCTGGCCTCATGCATTATAACCCATTAGGTTACCGACATGAAACTGTGCAATGACCATTCTGGTACACGGCACTAAATGCTGGAGTAACTCAGCGGGACAGGCAGCATCTCTGGAGAGAAGGAACGGGTGACGTTTCGGGTCGACACCCTTCTTCAGACTGAGAGTCAGGAGAAAGGGAAAACGAGTGGTAAACGTCCATCCAGAGATGCTGCCTGTCCCGCTGAGTTACTCCATCATTTTGTGTCTATAACCATATAACAATTACAGCACGGAAACAGGCCATCTCGGCCCTACAAGTCTGTGCCGAACAACTTTTTTTCCCTTAGTCCCACCTGCCTGCACTCATACCATAGCCCTCCATTCCCTTCTCATCCATATGCCTATCCAATTTATTTTTAAATGATACCAACGAACCTGCCTCCACCACTTCCACTGGAAGCTCATTCCACACCGCTACCACTCTCTGAGCAAAGAAGTTCCCCCTCATGTTACCCTAAACTTCTGTCCCTTAATTCTGAAGTCATGTCCTCTTGTTTGAATCTTCCCTATTCTCAATGGGAAAAGCTTGTCCACATCAACTCTGTCTATCCCTCTCATCATTTTAAAGACCTCTATCAAGTCCCCCCTTAACCTTCTGCGCTCCAGAGAATAAAGACCTAACTTATTCAACCTATCTCTGTAACTTAGTTGTTGAAACCCAGGCAACATTCTAGTAAATCTCCTCTGTACTCTCTCTATTTTGTTGACATCCTTCCTATAATTGGGCGACCAAGTCTATCTTTAGAACAAATGAATGAAAGACATGCAAAAAAAAAAAAAAGGTGATTAACCTACAAACCTGCACTCCTTTGGAGTGTCGAAGAAAACCAGAGCACCCGGAGACAACCCACGTGGTCACGGGGTAGTTTTGTGTGTCTCCATTACTTCATTGAATAATTCATATCCCCTGAGGCAGAAGATAAAAGAGCACAATATTCCTTCAGGTCACCAGGTTATGGAACAGCACAGTGGAGCAGCAGGTAGAGCTGGGTCAATCCCGACCTCAGGTTCTGTCTCTGTGGAGTTTGCATGATCACCCTGTGACAACGCGAGTTTCCTCCCACATTCTAAAAACATGTAGGTTCAAAATTTGTAGGTTCATTGGTTTCTGCAAATTGCATGAGAAAGTGGGATAGCATAGAACTAGTGTGAACAGGTGATCGATGGTCGGCATGGACACGGTGGGCCGAATGTTTCCATGCTGTGTCTTTCAATCAATTAATTTTGTTGGCTGTGGGCATGATTAGCAACGTACAGGTTTGTAGATTAATTGGCTTGGTATTGTCCCTTGTGTTGAAGAAAGAACTGCAGATGCTGGAAAATCGAAGGTACACAAAAATGCTGGAGAAACTCAGCGGGTGCTGCTGCACCCGCTGAGTTTCTCCAGCATTTTTGTGTACCTTTGGTATTGTCCCTAGTGTGTGTAGGATGGTTTTAGCATGCGTGGATCACTGGTCGGCACGGACTTGGTGGGCCAAAGGGCCTGTTCCTGTGTTCTATCACTGAACTGAACTAAATTAAATTAAACTAAACTGAACTGAATGAAGATATGCACAAAATACTAGAGTAACTTAGCGGGACAGGCAGCATCTCTGGAGAGAAGGAATGGGTGATGTTTCGGGTTGGGATCCTCCACAGACTGAACTGATTCAAACCTTCTCACCGGCAGGAGAGACAATAGTCTCACATGAAGGAGAGATGAAGTAGACACAATAGTCCCACAGTTTACACATAGTTGATAATCTCCATTCCACTGCCAACTATCAGCATCAGATGCAATCAGTGGGCAATTGCTTGAAACAATCTTCATGTCTGGGTGGGAACCCTCTACTGAGGCAGATTTAAGGACCCAATTTCCAGAGTTACGACTTTGATATTCATCAAAAGACTGGAGCTTTTTATTTTAATATTCAGCAGCAGATTAACATGCAATTTGCACATTGCATCTATGTTTTTGAAGAGCAAAAATATTGAATTTTAACATGCAAATGAAATATTCTTCTAATCTGCCTTGACATTATTGCTAGTAATCTGCATAAATTAATCTATTTACAGCTTTGCATTAGTTGCTGCTCATGTTACAAATTTGACATGGTTTTCAATTATTAATGTTGGGGAAACTGAGTCTCGTGCCCTCTAATTTATTAAAATGAACATCTATTAATTTGGAAACAATAATTCTTGCAGATCACCGCCTCTGGAGCAGCCCTGGAGCAACCAACCAGGGGATTGCCCCAGGAGCCACTGTCAGGGGAAGTCGGAGAGCCATTGAACCATAGATTGATAGGGCCATGGAGCCATTGTCATATAGAGCCATTGTCATAGTCATTCTCACAGAGAGTCAGAGAGAGCCAGAGCCTCATAGAGTGTGGAAACAGGCCCTTCAGCCCAACATGCCCACAACAACCAACATGTCCCATCTACACTAGTGCCACCTACCCATGTTTGGCCAGTTTCCCCCTAAACCTGTCCTATACATATACCTGTCAAATGTTCCTTAAACATTGCGATCGTCCCTGCCTCAACTACAAATAGCTCATTCCATACACCCACCACCCTTTGTGTGAAAAAGGTTAACCCTTAGGCTCCTATTGAATCATATCATTCCCCCAGATAGTAGATAACCCTGAGCTGGAGATGGGTCAGATGTTGGCGTTCAGCTCCCAACAGCTGGGGGGAGGGTGGCCAGACCTGGGTCTTTAGATCATGGAAGAAAACTCCCAATCCCATTTCTTAGTTTAGTTTAGTGATATAGCATGGAAACAGGCCCTTCAGCCCACTGAATCCTCCTTGACCATTGATCACCCGCACATAGTGTCACTTCCTATGCACTAGGGGTGAGTTAGAGAGAATAATTAACCTACAAACCCGCACATCTTTGGGATGAGGGAAGAAACCGGAGCACTTGGAGAAAACCCATGCGGACACAGGGAGAACATGCAAACTCCATACAGACAGCACCCGAGGTCAGGATTGAACCCTGGTCTCTGACGTTGTGAAGCAGCAACTCAACCGCTATGCCTCTGTGCCGCCATTACTAATCTACAATGGGAAGACACAAAATGCTGGAGTAACTCAGCGGGTCGGGCAGGCAGCATCCCTGGAGAACATGGATAGGTGACGATTCGGGTCGGGACTCTTCTCAGATGCATGGAGAAGCAAGTCACTCTCGATCCCGAGAGATGTCTTAAGGTAAAAGACAAAGTGCTGGGCAGACAATTTGTGAAGTGCAGTCACTAGAGTGATGCAGGAAATATGCCAACTTATCTTCACTTGTAAAATTATCCCAACCACAATGTAATAATGGCCAGCGAAAGCATCTTCATCATGCTGGCTGAGAGATAAATATTTACCAGGAAGCTGTCATCCTTTGATGCATCGGTCCTGTCCTTCTGACAGGCTAGACTGAAGGACAATGCCTTTCGTATTTTTTGCAAGATTCCAGATTCCAGCCTCTAGTGTCTTCTCAATCTGTACCTTTATACAAAGCCCTGAAATGTTCTACACGATTTGTGGGCGGCACGGTGGCCCAGCGGTAGATTTGTTGCCCTACAGCGCCAGAGATCCGGGTTCGATCCTGACTCTGGGTGCTGTCTGTGCAGAGTTTGCACATTCTCCTTGTGACCTCATAGGTTTTATCCGGGTGCTCTGGTTACCTCCCACACTCCAAAGACATGCAGGTAAATTGGCCTCTCTAGAGTGCAGGATAGAAGTAGTGTACGCCGGTGATCGCTGGTCAGCGCAGACCTGATGGGCTGAAGGGCCTGTTGCCACGCCATAACTAAAAAGGCATTTCTGCCAAAGATACTACACAAAAAGTCACAAAGAAAATTTGGCTGCAAATTTTCTTGGCAAGTATACAGTAAATATTTATCAGTTTGAAATTTGTTGGTGTTTTTGTGGAAACTCTTCAGCTACAAGTAAACATTGGATTAGATCTGATGGATTCTTAGTAAACTTTATCCGAGAAGGTGCACACAGCAGGTGAATTATTCATGTTGGCATCAAGTTGGAGGAGTGACATTGACTATGTGAAATGTTCCGTTGTTGACCATTGCAGTGTAAAGTACGTGCTCTATATTTTAAATTGGTTTCTCAATGACCCGAGTGCAAGAGTTAACAACAGAATGTGAACTACTCCAGTTACACCACAGGTTACACAGTTCCGGTAATAAGCATAATACAACACCAAAAGCTTCCTTACAATCTACACTGTTTAAGGAAGAACTGCAGATGCTGGAAAAATCAAAGGTAGACAAAAATGCTGCAGAAACTCAGCGGGTCAGGCAGCATCTATGGAGAGAATGAATAGGCGACGTTTCGGGTCGAGACCCTTCTTCAGACCCACTGAGTTTCTCCAGCATTTTTGTCTACATACAATCTACACTGATCATGTTGACAAGTCCAATTTATTTATTCTTGAATGAATGAATAAGTTTATCGGCCAAGTATTCACATACAAGGAATTTGCCTTGGTGCTCCGCCCGCAAGTAACAACATGACATACAGTGACAGTTTGGAATGACACATAAAACATTAAACACGAATAATAAAACATTATCGATCTTGCTCTTTTCTCCCCAACTCTGCACCTGAGTTTGCCTATAAATGGGGGCAAGTTAGCATTAAATGCCACGATACACCTGTGCAACATAAAACACAGGTACTATCACAATGTTTAAGAAACATTTGGACAGGTACATGGATAGGACAGGTTTGGAGGGGCACGGACCAAACACTGGCAGGTGGGACTAGTGTAGATTGGCCATGTTGGTTGGTGTGGGCAAGTTGGGCTGAAGGGCTTGTTTCCACGCTGTATGGATCTGTGAAAAAGCAGAATAGTGCTACACATTTGGCCCACCATGCTGCCTATGTGTCTGTGATGCTGCTGTGATTCTCATTGTTCCTGTACCTCGCCGCATTGTGCATCCGGCAATAATCTTGATCGGTGTGCTCAGCTTCAGGAAACAATTCCCCTCTGTTCATCCCCAGAATCTCAGTACAACAGTGAACACCTGTATTACCTGGTTACACAAAAAAGTGGAGAAACTCTGTGTGCAGCACATCTATGGAGCGAAGGGAAAGGCAACGTTTCGGGCCGAAACCCAATGGCCCGAAACGTTGCCTATTTTCCTTCGCTCCATAGATGCTGCTGCACCCGCTGAGTTTCTCCAGCTTTTTTGTGTAACCTTCGATTCTCCAGCATCTGCATAAACCTGTATTATCTGTGTCACCTGTGGCAGGAAGGGAAACAATGGTACTTTCTCTGCCCTCTCCACAGAACAAGTGATCCACATCCTAGTACATCTATTCCACACTTTCAACTAGGACTTGCCAACCTCCTACACTGCTCAGAACTGAACACCATACCTCAACATCTCTGGAGAGAAGCAAAGGGTGATGTTTCGGGTCGAGACTCTTCATCACACTGAAGAATCGGTCACCCATTCCTTCTCTCCAGAGATGCTACCTGTCCAGCATTTTGTGTCTACCTTCGATCTAAACCAGCACCTGCAGTTCAATCCTACAACACTCTCCAGCTAAAGTTTAATTTTTCTTGCAGATTACAAATGAACTGCATGGCTGAATATCTAGGTCTGGTCTCCATTTATAAACAGATGCTAATGACTTCTGTTGCTTGCCCTGCAATCTGCAAATCTTACGCCTCGGCACTAGAAAGGAATCATCCATCTTTGTTGACACACACACACAACATAGATTATTTAAAACATTATGTGAAACAAAAAGTTGCAGAGTGAAACCCCTGTCCCACGGTACGAGTTCATTCCAAGAGCTCTCTCGAGTTTGCCCTGATTTGAACTCGGAGATTTACGGTAATGGCCACTCGTCGGTACTCAGGGCTCTCGTGGACATTTTTCAACATGTTGAAAAATCTTCACGAGTCTTCCCGTGCTTACCTGCCGTTAGCGAATCTTCCCGAGTACCTGCCGTTAGCGCTAAGAGACGTCCCCGAGCTCTGACGTACCCGCTACGTTCATTCTCCGTGCTTTTCACGTGGTTGATGTGGAAGGAAACCGGAGCACCCGGAGAAAACCCACGCAGTCACAGAGAGAGCATACAGCACCCGTAGTCAGGATCCAGCCCGGGTCTCCAGCACGGTACAGCAGCAACTCTACCGCTGCGCCAGCGTGCCGCCTGGTTTTAGTTCTGAATTTTGAGGGACGGAGTTGATTGGATAGTAGACTTCAGCTATTCAACCTGCTCCTCGGGATAAAAGAACATGAAAGGAGATGAGGAGGAATTTCTTTAGCCAGAGGGTGGCGAATCTGTGGAATTCATTGCCGCAGACGGCTGTGGAGGCCAAGTCAGTGGATATATTTAAGGCGGAGATAGATAGATTATTGATTAGTGCGGATGTCAGGGGGATATGGGGAGAAGGCGGGTTGAGGGGAGAGATACATCAGCCATGATTGAATGGCAGAATAGATTCGATGGGCCGAATGGCCAAATTCTGTTCCTAGAATATATGTATTTATGAACATGCTCTGTCGCTCAATGGGATCGATCTTCACAGTGTATTGTGATTCTCTCCCCATGCCCCTCAAATGTGTTTGTGCCTAGTTCAGGATGTGAGCTAACAGTCCAACAATTGTGAGGCAGTGAAGCGCATTGATGGATTCAAGAAAAAAGCTGCCCGTCCTCCACAGGCTAATTCCTATTTAATCCTAGCGTATTATATTTACATAAACAGATCCAAAGTATGCCGCATGGTTGATTTTGCTACTTAGATTAACTGAATGCACAATGTTCTGTACTGCAGGGTGGAGTTCCAGCCACAGGCACTCCTAATGGTAACCCCCAACCACGGAACACAACGCTGAGATTCCATTGTGCTGCGACAACTAACAGCCTTTAGACTTCAGAGATACAGCTTGGAGTGAGTGGGTTAACCTATGATGAGAGTTTGTCGGCACTTGGCCTGTACTCGCTGGAGTTTGGAAGAATGAGGGGAGACCTCATTGAAACATACACAATAATGAAAGGCTTGGATTGAGTGGATGTGGAGAGGATGTTTCCACTAGTGGGAGAGTCTACTAGTGGGGGAGCAACTGTACCGCTGCACCACCATGCACTAAATATATGGTGGACTAACCAGTCAACTCTCACTCTGTGTTTCCTTGATAAAATATGGGGTTTTACATATTTGAAAGGTGCTTTTGGTGGTGGGGGGTGGGGGTAAGGGGGGGGAGAGAGCATGTTCAGAGTTCAAGCAGAACCACAACGTAGTCCCAATTCTTCAGGGAAGCACAGGTTAACCAAGGAGGTTTAATGAAGGATATCACTGGACAAAGAGCAGAGTCCAGGGATCTCCGGAATTTATGTGTGTACAAAGGAACTGCAGATGCTGGGTTTAGACACAAAACCGAAGATAGACACAGGCAATAGGCTGAAGAAGGGTTGAACTCAGTTGGGACAATGGCTCGCATCTACTCGGAATTGTATTGAGTATATCTTTATTGTCATTTCCTGAGTATTGAAGAAGAAAACAAAAAAACGTTGTCAGTGTACGACCTGAAACATGAACAAATTTCACTCTACTAAACATTTCCGACCGGCAGCGGCACAACCTTCTCTCTGGTTTTGCAGCTAATGCTCCTGTACCTCTTCCCAGATGGGAGGATGGAGAAAATGTCATGCGATGGGTGGTAAGGGTCTTTGATGATGGAGATGGCTCTGTTGATACATCTCTTCCTGTATATATCCAGCAGGAAGGGGAGTGGAGCACCAATAATCCTGCTTGCGGTCTTCACTATCCTATCCTTTATCTTTCCCTTACAATATCCATTCCAAAAACTTAAATAATAACCTATAGCTTGACCATAACTTTTATAATAACTATATTTCTGTATCTCCACATTAACACAGGCCACCAAAGCTGGCTATTTTC